>NC_142350.1:67972020-68114520 GCF_059441175.1 Urocampus carinirostris | reverse complement strand
ATATTTTAATAAAGGCTTTAAAATCGAATTTTAAGTTTTAGAAATGTAGCATAGCATTAGCAAGTAAGTACCGTAAATTCCGGACTATAGAGCACACCTGATTATAAGCCGCACCCACCACATTTTAAGAGGTAAACCAATTTTGTACATACACAAGCCGCACCTCTATATAAGCCGCATGCGCCCACATTTAAACGTGTAACACAAACACAAAATTAACCCAAACGCGACTTTAAGTCCCGCGATCAAAACTAAATGTCCTTCATTAAAGTCCACAGTCCAAAAATCACAGCCGGCAAAATGAACGGAAAATGATATCGGTACTCAAAGTTTGATGCAGACCTGCAGAGTCCGGGTCCCGTTGAAAGTAATCCAAGGAAAAAAGTGTATATTTCCAAAAGTAAGGGTGGGAAAAATTCAACCGCCGTGTCCACAAACACTCACCTTTACCGGTCCCCACTTCCCATCAGCCCGCGTTTTTTACGCCCCTTCTTTTTAATTCGCCCGTGCAAAACATATCAGAATAAGTGTCTAAAATAAATACAAATAAATACATGACAAAAATATACAGTTGCAAATACATATTACACATGGGTTACATATATTTACAAAGAAAGACGGTACACCGAGAGTTTTCAAAGCTTTAATAATAATAATAATATAGCTTTGACAGGGCAGTTAATGGTAGCAACACTCGAGCGCCGCTAGCGGCAGTTATAAAAATGACATCAATTGGCCGCATCACTATATAAGCCGCAGGGTTGAAAGTTAGGGGAAAAAGTAGCGGCTTATAGTCCGGAATTTACGGTAATCAGTTTTTCCTTGTAAAAATCCAAACCTGTTCTGGCAAACGTTAAAGCTTTAAATTGAGTTAAGTTTACACCTAATTCAGTTCGAGAGTAAAAGCAGTTTCTTGTTTGTAAAACACGAGTTTAGAAGCGATAACCATATGTTGTTAAACGATTTCCGGGGGCAGCCATTTTGAGAGTCAGTGACAAGGATTGGTCATGATGCTCACTCAGCCTTTATAACAACCAATCATGGCCCTGCTTCCGGAAACAGTTGAGTCGTGATTGGACAAGAGCTGAGCTCTTGGAAATAATGAGATTGATCAAAATAGGGGGCGCAGTGGTTATCGCTTGTGCGGCACAGTTCATGTCATGGGAACCTGTCGTCGGTTCAAATCCAGCTCCAGACTTCCTGTGCGGAGTTTGTATGTTCTCCCCGTGCTTGCGTGAGTTTCCTCCGGGCACTCCGGTTTCCTCCCACATTCCAAAGACATGCATTTCAGGTGGATTGGCTAGTCAAAATTGTCCCTGAGCGAGTTGTCTGTCCCTGTGTGCCCTGCGAATGGGTGGCAACCAGTTCAGGGTGTCCCCTGCCCACTGCCTCGAGATGGCTGGGATGGGCTCCAGCACCCCCGCGACCCTAATGAGGATAAGCGGTGCAGCTAATGAGATGAGATGAGATCAAAATAGGCGCATTTCTCTTCTTTAATCCTTTTTTACGAAACAGTATGAATCAAAATGTCATATGTGGCCCAAATTTTTGTTAGGAAATCATTTGCTGTTGTTATATCATAACTGTTATTATTGATAGTATTACAATTGTTTTTATGTAAATGATGTGATTAATAGGGAAGATGAAGGGGTAGGGAATAGAAGCATTTGCTTCTGACTACCAGCGTTCCCTCTAAGCTGCTCGCACATTCTCAGCGCACAAGAAAATCTAGCCAGCGCACAAAAATCAGGGCTCAAAATTTCTAATTAAGAAGCGAATTAAGTCAAATTGAAAGTGCATGAAGGTCAAAATACACAGGTTCCCCTGACACTGTGTTCTAAATGCGGTATTTTGAAGTTGAGTTGAAGTAGAACGAAGTTGAGTAAAGTCGGTAGAGTTTGTCGAGAACCGGCTTCTTCGGCTCGGCTCACTGAAAGGAACCGGCTCTTTCGGGTCCCAAACGGCTCTTCGGTTTGTTTTTGCTTCTCTAATCCCAACGTGACCAAATGTCATGTAAAATGATGCACAAAATGACTTAAAGGAAGGGGGATTTGGAACAAAACAGAAAAAAATACCAAAATGAAAAAGGTGTGAAAAGCTGAGAAAAAAAGAAACAAAAGGATGAGAAAAAAAAGAAGGAAAAATTGAGAAAAAAAGCCAGAAAAAAAGAAAAGAAAGAAATGTAGGAAAAAAGTAAAGAGAGGACAAAAAGAAAAAAGTAACAGCTCGGAAAAAATAAACACAATGAGACTTTTTATAAAGGAATTTTTAAAAAAAGTAGAAAAAAAACACAGAAAAAAACAACATTCTATTTCCACTCAAAAATGTGATTAAGTACAGTTCTGTATCTTACATCCGACAAAATAAGCCCCCAAAAATGTTAATATTATGCGACAAAATATATCAGGAAATTAAAAAAATGGATATCTTGTGAAAGAATTGTAAGAACAAATGACGTTTGTAGGCAATAGTACATGAGTCAATTCATTCAAAAGAGAAAAATCATTTTGCATTGCCGGAAACTCAGCAAAATGTAACTTGATCATTAATTATCTTGCCACACTTGGGATTACGGTTGCTCACTGTTGTTTCAAGCGTTGCTCACCGTCTTTTTACCCCTTGTCGAACATATTATGTAATTTTATCTTTTGTAATGTTCGAATAAAGTTTTTATCCATTCATTCATTCGGGTTGACTTCCAGTTCAAAGCTAGCACTAGCAAAAACCCAAGTTTCTGGTGGAAAAAAAATTCCCCATGATTAAAAAAAATAATACTAAAAACTGTTGACCCTTGTGTTGTTGGAATCATTTCTACAATCGAAAATACAGGAGTCGAGATCGAGATCTGATTCATGCACTAAATGTGTTTTTAGTTCTGAAATCTGGATCTTGAGCAATGTTCCCTGTCATTTTCCTTAGGGGTCTGAGCGTTCCAACAAAGTCGGTGAGCAACGCTTGAAACAACAGTGAGCAACGGCAATCCCCAGTGTGGCAAGATAATTAATTATCAAACATGTCCAAAACTTGATATCACGTTACATTTTCCGGCAATGCAAAATGATTTTTCTCTTTTGAATGAATTGACTCATGTACTATTGCATAGGTTGTACGGCCTACAAACCTCGTTTGTTTTTACAATTCTTTCGCAAGATTTCCATTTATTTTTTTTTCCTGTTATCTTTTGTCGCATAATACTAACATTTTTGGGGGCTTATTGAGTCGGTTGCACGATACACAACTGTATTTAATCACATTTTTTTAGAGGAAGTACAATGTTGGCAACAAGATTGACTTGGTATCATTGGAAATGATTTGAATGCAACACAAACTTTTTCTTCTTTTTTTCCGAGTTTTTTTTCAACTTTTTTTTAAATTCCTTTAAAAAAAGTCTCATTGTGTTCCTACCTGTTACTTTTTTCTTTTTGTTCTCTATTTACTTTTTTCCTTTGTTTCTTTCTTTTCTTTTTTTCTGGCTTTTTTCTGAAATTTTCCTTCTTTTTTTCATCCTTTTGGGGTTTTTTTTCTCAGCTTTTCACTACTTTTTCATTTTGGTATTTTTTTCCTTTTTGTTCTATTCCCCCCTTCCTTTAAGTCATTTTGTGCATCATCTTACTTAATATTTGGTCATATAGGGATGAAAGAAGCAAAAACAACCTGAAGACCCATTTAGGACCCGAAAGAGCCGGTTCCTTTTAGTGAGCCCAGCCGAAGAAGCCGATTCCCCGACAAACTCTACTAACTTTACTCAACTTCGTTCTCCTTCGACTCGACTTCAAAATACCGCATTTAGGAACCCGTGTATTTTGACCTTCATGCACCGTAACTTTGACTTAAGTGGCTTCTTAATTAGTAATTTTGAGCCCTGATTTTTGTGCGCTGGCTAGAGGGAACACTGAGTATCAGTTTCTCAAAATGGGTTTGATTGATTGGTTAAGATTGGCGAAAAAATCCTGGGAAGAAAGTCTACCCCCGAGTGTAAGCATGATAAATGGTGTTTGTTTTTCTCAGTCCGTAATCCCCCTCTTGTCTCGCGCAGGCACAAAAGGACGCTTGAAGACTGAAAAAAAACCCGAAGCGGTTTCTCCAGCGGGTGGCGTGGGAGCGCTCGGAAGTACTTAACGGCGCTCGCATCATTAATTAGCCGCCGCAGATCGATAGATCCATCGATAAATCCATCCGGGATGGACGGGAGTCTGGGAGAGATGTCGCTCCACGGCCACGCCGAGCTCCACTCGCGGGACCTTTCGGCCGCCTTCCCTCGGGCCCCTCTGGGCCCCCCTCTGGAACCCGAACCGCGGGCCCCTCCGCCGGCCTTCGAGCACTCCATGTCGGCCCTGGGCTACAGCGGCGACTCCCCGTCCGGGTCGGGCAGTACCTACACCACCCTGACCCCCTTGCAACCCTTCGATGACAAGTTCCACCACCACCACCATCACCACCACCCCTGCCTCCCCGTCAGTAACGTCATCGGGAGTTTTACCCTGATGCGAGAAGAACGTGGCGGACTTCCCGCCAACTTCTACAACCCTTACGCCAAAGATCTGGCTATGAGCCAGAGTCTGACCCCGCCCTCCGCAGGTCTGGGGTCCATGCACGGGTACGGGAGTCCCAACGGAGGCGGCGGCGGACAGATGCTCCACGGCGGCTACGACGTCCACAGCGGGAGCCTCTTCTGCAGGACCTCGGACTTTGCCCGAGAGATGTCCCCCCCTGGGGTCGGTGCCGGGGACGTGTCCATGGGGCAGCCGCTCAACAAAATGGACGGCGGGGGCCACCACCCTCACATCTACAGCCAGCATTACCCGACGCACCACCACCACCCTGGCCAACAGACCGCCAAGATGGCCGAACACCTGCACCCGCTGTGCTCCTCGCCGGTGGACGGCGTGTCCCCCGGGGGCGGTGAAGAGATCAACACCCGGGACGTGGCCCAGAGGATCATCACGGAGCTGAAGCGCTACAGCATCCCGCAGGCCATTTTTGCCGAACGCATCCTGTGCCGTTCGCAGGGGACGCTCTCCGACCTCCTGAGGAACCCCAAACCCTGGGCCAAGCTCAAGTCCGGACGAGAGACCTTCAAAAGGATGTCCAGGTGGCTTCAGGAACCTGAGTTCCAGAGGATGGCTTCTCTCCGGCTTGAGGGTAAGGCCACGCAAACTCGTACCTATAAAAGTGCCAAATACTTGTAGAAAATGTCCTGAGTGAAATCCTGTCCCCAGGAGATATATTCCATATAGAATAGTGTTTCCAATATAATTATAAACAGAATGTTCCGCATAGTATTAAGGTCTGAAATGAAAACTACCCCTCATTTCTTGAAGAACTATTTCCCACCTCCAAGTAATATGGTGTTTCTTGTCGAGTTGTGTTCCTGATGGAATACATGGTAAATGGTCTGCATTTCTATAGCACCTTTCAAGTCACTGAAGAGCTCCCAGGGCGCTTTACAATGTGCTTCACACTTACCCATTCACACAAACACTCACACACCAATAGGGAGTCAGCCTCCAAACGTTTTGAGGATAATCAAGATGCTAAATGTTAAATGGTCTGCATTACTATAGCGCTTTTCAAGTCAATGATGAGCTCCCAAAGCGCTTTACAATGTGCTTCACACTTTACCCATTCACAAACACACTCACACACCAATAGGGAGTCAGCCTCCAAACGTTTTGAGGATAATCAAGATGCTAAATGTTAAATGGTCTGCATTTCTATAGTGCTTTTCAAGTCAACGAAGAACTCCCAAAGCGCTTTACAATGTGCTTCACACTTACCCATTCACCCACACACTCACACACCAATAGCAGTGTCAGCCATGCAAGGCCACTACCTGCTTATTGGTGATTAAGTGTCTTGCCCAAGGACACTTCGACATATAACACGGAGGAATGCATCACTTTTTAGCATGCACCCATTAGCATAACTCATTAACATGTAGCCAATTTTTTTAGCATGAAGCAATTAGCATTTATCCGTTAGAATAACATTTTAGCATGTATCTATTAGCACAACTCATTAACATAATTTGTAAATATAAAGTCGTTAGCATGTAACCATTAGCATACTTTTTTAGCATTTAAGACGGGTCCATTCAAAATGAATGGGAAAATTAGGGTTTTTAAAGTTTCAGTTATGTCGTCGTGGTAACGGATATCGGTATCAAAATAGATAGCACACTATTCCTGGTCGAGCTGGAATTTTCATAGAATTTAAAGTCAGATTTGAAAACCATTAAATTGGATAATCGATATTTTTTGTAGAAAAAGTGGAAAAGGGAAAGGATAGATAGGATCCCTGGCATAAATTGGTTCTCTATGGAATCATGTGTGGGCGGCACAGCAGATGGGTGGTTAGCATGCAGCCACATGGTGCAAAGGTCCAGGGTTCAAGTACTGCTAGCTTCCTCATGCGGAGTTTGCATGTTCTCCCTGTGCCTGCGTGCAGTTTTCCTCTGCAAGAACATGCATTTCAGGTTGACTGGCCTAAACAAATTGTCCCTAGGTGTGAATGAGGGAGTAAATGTCTGTCCCTGTGTGCCCTGCGACTGGCTGGCAACCGGTTCTGGGTGTCCCCTGCCCACTGCCCCAGGACGGCTGAGATGGGCTCCAGCACCCCCGCGACCCTACTGAGGATAAGGAGTGCAAATAATGAATGTTCCTCAGGGAATTATGCTATCATGACATTCAGAATGGAAAACTGTCCAGTTCCTGTTCCTGTTCTTTATGCCCAGAACTGTTTCGGTTTGAATTCTCTTTGTGTTTATCCCTCTCACGCCAAGGTTATCGGGGTACCGGGTTCGATTGCTTGTCCGGGAGCTCGTGGGCGCAGCGTTGTTGTAATTCCGTCCCGGTCGTTCCCGCTTTTGTTTAATTACAAGCGTGTATTGATCACCATGGGAAGCAGCAGCTGGCCGCGGCCGCCATTTCCGGACCAGAATTAGCATGCCGGGTAACGCGCCTGGGTTCTCCTTCATCGCTCTTGGACGATCTTCAAATAAGCGTTTATCCGTTGAGATGTTTGTCCAAACACGTTCGGATGACCATCCGGGGATTTAGGCCGATTTATTCGCGGGACGAAGCTCTGGAGTCTCAACGGTGGACGCTGGGAGGAGCACAGGAAAATGCGAAATGGCAGGCCGCCAGACCTTTGCGGTGGAAGAAATATTAGAGAGGGAATGAATCAATACGGTCATCTCGAAATGTATCGCATTTTACCTTTCGCGGTTTGAATGATTTGCAGATCAATGTGTTCTGCATTCAACCCGGCTTAACAAACACCCCTTTTCTGCCTGTGTCTGCTTGTGCGTATACATGCAGCTTGACCAAGTTTCTCTAAAAGCTTTTAATTCTCTGGATCCACAAACGCACCAAAAGGTAGAGAAGAGATCAGAATCACTTCAATAGTCATTGTATTTGTGTGTTATTTGCCCTCTTGTAGGTTTTAGATCAGGGGATGGTGTCATAATACTCTGTAGTTTGCAATAATATGTGGTCTGTGCAGCCCTTTGAGACTCTTTATGATTAATGGCGTCACAAATAAACATGACTTGACTTGAGGTTTTTGAGTTTTTCCTTGCCCTCGTGTAGGTTTGAGATCAGGGGATGGTGTCATAATAGTCTGTGGTTTGCAATAATCTGTGCAGCCCTTTGAGACTCTTTGTGATTAAGGGCGTCACAAATAAACAGGACTTGACTTGACTTGAGGTTTTTTGAATTTTCCTTGCCCTCATGTAGATTTCAGATCAGGGGATGGTGTCTTAATAGTCTGTGGTTTGCAGTAATCTATAGTCTGTGCAGCCCTTTGAGACTCTTTGTGATTAACGCCTATACTAATAAACATGACTTGACTTGACTTGAGGTTTTTGAGTTTTTCCTTGCCCTCATGTAGGTTTTAGATCAGGGGATGGTGTCTTAACAGTATGTGGTTCGCAATAGTCTGTGGTCTGTGCAGCCCTTTGAGACTCTTTGTGATTAAGGGCCAAACAAATAAACAGGACTTGACTTGACTTAACTCTGGTTGGTGAAAATATAGAATATAAATACTTATAAATAGAAAAATATGAAGTATCCAGCTCAAATAGATAGAACGGTCATCTTCCGAAAACGGAAGGGGATTTTCTGGATCGGGAGATGGCGGTGTCAGGGACAGAAAAACGGGTTGTAAGTCGGGACAGGAGAGCAAAAATGTGCTCTGGATCAAAAACGGGTCGTAAGCCGGTACGGGAGAGCAGACGTGGTCGGGATCAAAAACAAGTCGTAAGTCGGGACGGGATATCAAACGCGGTCAGGATCAAAAGCGGGTCGTAGCCAGAGACAAACGGGGAGATCAGGAACGGACAGGTGGAAAAGCGGGTGCTAAAACGGCACACGCAGGAGTCAGGGTCAAAAAAGGCTTGCCTTGTACAAACAGAGGTTCGCAGGCGGACTGACAACTGGAAAGTGACAGGACTGGGTTTAAAAAGGGACAGGGAGCCAATCAGATAGCCTGGTGATCCAAATCAGTCATCATGACAGTTTAAAGTGTCCTGCCACACAAAACTGGAAAAAAAATACAGTGATAAAATATTAATAAAATAGTTTTAGATTTATGACTAAATCGGGTTCTCCATATAAACCTGCTTTATCTGCACAAGCGTGTGTATCAGAGGGGAGAAAGAGGAAACAGGTGGAGGAGCCATGCACTTACTAATATGCAAGGTTTTTTTACTAACAGCTTCAATGTAGCCTAATGTAGCAGAGTAAGAGTACACCGTCTTCTTCGCAAATCTACTGAAGTAAAAGTCAAAAGTATAGCGATTTAAGAATACTCCCACAAGTAAAGAAACGTCCCGGTTTTCAGGACCAGAACGGAGACAGGACCCACTTGCGTAACGTTTCTCATAGTTTTATTGGGAAGAAGGGAAAGGAGTGCACACGTTCCGGAGATCACTGGTAGCGAGGAGTAGGTTGCTCAGACGAGGAAGTGGGACTTCCGTGGTGAGCGATGGCGGTGTCGGGAATGGAAAAAAACAGGTCAGTAGCCGGGATAGAAGAGCAAAAACATGGTCGATATCAGAAAAGGGGTCGTTATCCGGGACGGGGGAACAGACGAGGTGAGATCAAAACAGGTCGTCATTCGGGACGGGAGAGCAGACGTGGTCGAGATCAAAACAGATCGTAACGGGAGACAAACAGGAGCAAAAAACAGAACAGGCGAAAAAGGGCTTGTCGTATAAAAACAGATTTTCGCGGACAGACCGATAAAAGGGGACTGACAGGACAGAGTTTAAATACTCACAGGGAGCCAATCTTTCAACAAGCTGCAGCTGGCGCCACACGGGCGGGGCCAATTGGGCGCCATGGCAACCGTGACCCTTACTCGAGTAAATGTAACTGATTACTAGCCCGCCTCTGCATCTCGTGAATCTTGAGGACGAATCCACTCGAGTGTTGCACGCAATGTGAAAATCTAGCCAGCTCACAAAAATCAGGGCTCGAAATTGCTCATTAAGAAGCCAATTAAGTCGAAGTTACAGTGCATGAAGGTCAAAATACACGGGTTTCCCTGACGCTGTTTTCTAAATGCGGTATTTAGAAGTCAAGATCGAAGTAGAACGAAGTCGAGTAAAGTCAGTAGAGTTTGTCGAGAACCGGCTTCTTCGGCTCGACTCACTAAAGAGAACCGGCTCTTTCGGGTCTTTCGGATCATTTCATTTCATTTCATTTCATTTCCAAACGGCTCTTCATGTTGTTTTTGCTTCTTTCATCCCTACACGACCGAATATCATGTAAAATTGTGCACAAAATGACTAAAAGGAAGGGGGGCAAATAGAACAAAAAGAAAAAAATGCTAACATGAAAAAGTAGTGAAAAGCTGAGAAAAAAAGAAACAAAAGGAAGAGAAAAAGGGAGGAAAAATTCTGAAAAAAGCCAGAAAAAAAGAAAAAAAAACAAAGGAAAAAAAGTAAATAGAGAACAAAAAGTTTTGGACATGTTTGATAATTAATTATCTTGCCACACTTGGGATTGCCGTTGCTCACTGTTGTTTCAAGCGTTGCTCACCGACTTTGTGTGAACGCTCAGACCCCTAAGGAAATTTCCAGGGAACTATGGTTTCACATATTGAGCGGCGCCCCCCCGCAAGGGTTAACCAGGCTGGCCCAGTCTGAGCGCTTCACATCGGATCGATAATTTCTATCAGCCGCTGGCCCACAAAGCAATAGGGAGGAGGGGGGAGGGGCGATAGAGGGAGTAGAGTCAAACCCGAGTTTGGGGGATGGGACTTAAGGCGGGAGGCGCTAAAGGCCTCCCTGTTAGCTCCACGTAGCGTAGATCACGATTACCATCTGAAGACCCCCAAAGGGGGAGGCAAAGAGTGGTGGGGGAGATATTGATGTCGCTTGGCTATCGCCGATTTATAGGACGGCAATTGCGAGACTCTTGCACGGTATTACTGTACCAGCCGTCATTCACTTAAAGGTCCCCCACGCGTTGTTTCCTCGAAAATCCTGAAAATACGTGTTAAGAATCTCTGACTGAGTTCAAAGAGACCTTATGCTTGATTTTCCACCGCGCCTTACTAATTTGATTGGACTTTCACGAAGCTGTTCGGGGCGGAACACACTTTTTGTCATCCTTCTCCGTCTCTCTCGTGCAGGGGTCTCTAAGATATACTTTTTGCTAGCGAAAAGGCCACCTTGTTTGATTTGTATATGTAAAATAACTACTTAATTTGTACTATGTACTACTATGTTATCAGCAGGTTAATTTTTGGAAGTACAAAAACAGAGAGACGGCGAGAGAAAGAGAAAAGAGAGAAAGAGTAACAAAGAAAGAGAGAGAAAGACAAAAGAGAGAGAAAGAGCAAGAGAAAAAGAGAGTAAGGGAGAAAGAAAGAAAGAGAGTAAGGGAGAAAGAAAGAAAGAAAAAAAAAGAAAAATGAATGAAATAACAAAAGAAAGAAAAAACAAAAGAAAGAAAGACAGAAAGAAAGAAAGAAAGAAAAGAAAGAAAGAAAGAAAGAGGTAAAGAAAGAGAGTAAGGGAGAAAGAAAGAAAGAAAGAAAGTAAGGGAGAAAGAAAGAAAGAAAGAGAGTAAAGGAGAAAGGAAAAATAAAAAAAGAAAAATGAATGAAAGAACAAAAGAAAGAAAGACAGAAAGAAAGAAGGACAGAAAGAAAGAAAGAGATAGAGAAAGAAAGACAGAAGTAAAGAGAGAGAGTAAGGGAGAAAGAAAGAAAGAGAGTAAGGGAGAAAGAAAGAAAGAAAGAAAGAAAGAAAGAAAGAAAGAAAAAAGAGAGAAAGAAAGAAAGAAAGAAAGAAAAAAGAAAGAAAGAAACAAAGAAAAAAGAAAGAAAGAAAGAAAGAAAGAAAAAAGAAAGAAAAAGAAAGAAAATAGTAAGGCAGAAAGAAAGACAGAAAGAAATAAAGAAAAAAAGACAGAAAGAAAGAAAGACAGAAAGAAAAAGTAAGAAAGAAAAAGAAAGAAAAAAAAGAAAGAAAAAGAAAGAAAGAAAAAGAAAGAAAGAATGGAAGAAAAAGAGAATAAAGAACACAAGAAAGAGAGAAGGAAAAGAGCAATTAAGAAAGAAAAACAGAGAGAAAAGTAGGAAGTATAGTTTATTAACTTAGTTGACCACACACAAAAAAATCCTTTTACTAGGAAATCACAATGACCCAACTCTGGTCAGCTATTTTCCAAACAGGTCAGCGGGCACGCTCCCTGGCATTCATCATTTCATTTCATGTTATTTCATTTGATCCAACTCTTTTGGAGTCAGGCACCTTGGACAGCTCAGCAATTGGCGGAGGGTCCTGAGTGTGCTGCGTGTGTGTGAAATGAATGATCCTGCTGAGAGAGAGAGGGGCCAGTTCTCTTTTTTCTGTAACTAACGGAAAACCATTACATTTCATTCGTATCCTGATTTGTCACGGTTGGCGCCCAATTGGCCCCGCCCTTTTGGCGTCAGCTGCGGCTCGTTGACGGATTGGCTTCCCTCCTATTTAAGCTCAGTGCTCTCACTCACCCTTTGTCAGTCCATCAAGGAACCTCTGCACCCAAAAGACGTGGGTATTGACTCGGTCTTGTTTCCTGTTGATATTTCCTATAAGGTGTTGTTCCCGTTTATTTTGTCCTGTTTAATATCGGTTTCCAGTTTCGTTCCATCTAGTTTGTCTTGTTTAATTTCGATATCCCGTTTTGATATCAATCCTGTCTCGTCGTCTTCCTGCTTGTGTTTCCTGGCCGGTATCGTTCCCGTCTATTTTGTCCTGTTTGATATCGATCTCCAGTGTCTGGTATCGTTCCCGTCTATGTTGTCCTGTTTGATATCGATCTCCAGTGTCTGGTATCGTTCCCGTCTATGTTGTCCTGTTTGATATCGATCTCCAGTGTCTGGTAGCGTTCCTGTCTAGTTTGTCTTGTTTAATTTCGATATCCTGTTTTGATATCAATCCCGTCTCGTCGGTTTCCTGCTTGTGTTTAATGGCCGGTATCGTTCCCGTCTATGTTGTCCTGTTTGATATCGATCTTCAGTGTCTGGTAGCGTTCCTGTCTAGTTTGTCTTGTTTAATTTCGATATCCTGTTTTGATATCAATCCCGTCTCGTCGGTTTCCTGCTTGTGTTTAATGGCCGGTATCGTTCCCGTCTATGTTGTCCTGTTTGATATCGATCTTCAGTGTCTGGTAGCGTTCCTGTCTAGTTTGTCTTGTTTAATTTCGATATCCTGTTTTGATATCAATCCTGTCTCGTCGGTTTCCTGCTTGTGTTCCCTGGCCGGTATCGTTCCCGTCTATTTTGTCCTGTTTGATATCGATCTTCAGTGTCTGGTAGCGTTCCTGTCTAGTTTGTCTTGTTTAATTTCGATATCCTGTTTTGATATCAATCCTGTCTCGTCGGTTTCCTGCTTGTGTTTCCTGCTTGTGTTTCCTGGCTGGTATCGTTCCCGTCTATTTTGTCCTGTTTGATATCGATCTCCAGTGTCTGGTATCGTTTCCGTCTATTCTTGGCTATGTTGCTACTTTTAAAGAAAGTGTCAAGTGGTTCTTTGAGGAAGGTCTTTGATGGTTCTTGGATTATCTTCTGTTTGGGACTTTCTCTATTTTTGAGTGTTGGACATTTCAAGACGTTCTTGGAGTTGTGAGTGGTTCTGTGAAGAAGTTGTTCTATAATTCTTCCAATTTTTGGAGAGAACCTTCAAGTAGGTCTTTGTGGTTTGAGAGGTTCGTTGAGGAAATGTTTCTGTCCGTCTTTGAGGAATACTTCAGGTTTGTCTATTAATAGATCCGCCGTGGTTATTGGAGGAATAGTTTCAGTAGTTGAGAAATGTTTTGAGTGTTTCTTTGTGGTTCTACTATTACTAATTACCCATGTTGGCCATGTAATTATAGTTCTTCACTACTTCTTCGGAATAGTAACCAAGTTAGTAACAGAATTACTCTATAGTCGAAGTAACTAGTTACCAGGGAAAGTAACAATTTCCCAAATAACAATCAGCAGTTACCAAAATAAAGTGAGTCCAATAAACGAAATCCAATCATCACCACCTGTTACAACTGGTCAAATAGACATTGGCAACTGTCTTTGGGATATTTTCTTTATAACAAAAGTTGATTGTAAAACAATATGAAGTAGAATGAATGACAGTCTCAAGTCCATCAGATCATCGAATCATCAAAATGTCAAGACGGGAATGGAAAAACGGGTTGGTAGCCGGGACAGGAGAGCAAAAACGTGGTCAGGGTCGGAAGTGAGTCGTAAGTCAGGAAAGGAGAGGAGACGTGGTCGGGATCAAAAACGGGTCGAAGCCGGGGGAAAGACAGGAGCAAAAACAGGTGGGAGTCAGGGTCAGAAAAAGGCTTGCTTAGTGTTAACTGAGGTTCGCAGACAGACTGACAAAAGGGGACAGACAGGAGTGGGTATAAATAGGGACCCTCACCACCTGTTACAACTGGTCAAATAGACATTGGCAACTGTCTTTGGAATATTTTCTTTATGACAAAAGTTGATCGTAAAACAATATGAAGAAGAATGAATCACAGTCTCAAGTGCATCAGATCATCGAATCATCAAAATGTCAAGACCGGATCAGAGACAGGACCCACTTGCGCTAAGTTTCTCACAAGTTTTATTGGAAAAAAGAGAAAGGGTTGCGCCCACGATCCAGGGATTGCTGGACGCGGGAAGCAGATTGCTCTGAACGTGGGAGTCGATCTTCCGTGGCGAGCAATGGCGGTGTCGGGAACGGAAAAACGGGTTGGTAGCCGGGACTGGAGAGCAAAAACGTGGTCGGGGTCAGAAGCGAGTCGTGAGCCAGGAAAGGAGAGGAGACGTGGTCGGGGATCAAAAACAGGTTGAAGCCAGGGGACAGGCAGGAGCAAAAACAGGTGGGAGTCAGTGTTTCACGATACAGAACTGTATTTAATCACATTTTCTTAGTGGAAGTACAATGTTGGCAACAAGATTCACTAGATATAATTGGAAATGATTTGAATGCAACACAAACTTTTTCTTCTTTTTCCCTGTTTATTTTCTATTTTTTCTTGATTCCTTTAAAAAAATCTCATTGTGTTTATTTTTACCAAGCTGTTACTTTTTTCTTTTTGTTCTCCGTTTACTTTTTTCCTTTGTTTCTTTCTTTTCTTTTTTTTCTGGCTTTTTTTCTGAATTTCTCCTTTTTTCTCTTCCTTTTGTTTATTTTTTCTCAGCTATTCACTACTTTTTCATTTTGGTATTTTTTTCTTTTTTTGTTCTACTCCCCCTTCTTTAAAGTCATTTTATGCACAATTTTACATCATATTTGGTCTTGTAGGGATGAAAGAAGCAAAAACAACCTGAAGAGCCGTTTAGGACCCAAAAGAGCCGGTTACTTTTAGTGAGCCGAGCCGAAGAAGCCGGTTCTCGAAAAACTCTACTGACTTGACTCAACTTGGTTCTACTTTGACCTTGACATCCAAATACCGCATTTAGGACACAGCGTCAGGGGAACCCTTGTATTTTGACCTTCATGCACTGTAACTTTGACTTCTTAATATGATTTTTGTGAGCTGGCTAGATTTTTTTGTGCATTGAGAATCTTAGCTAAGAGGGAACATTGGATACATTCTCTAATTCCCCTTCTTTTATATTTAAAAAGATTTACCCTGGTAATAGCATCATTATAACACTTTGCTCACTATGTTATTGACGTGATTCGGCAATTTAAAATCTCAGAGGAAAAAGACAAAGAAGGAGGAGTATTCGGGGTCACGCTAGATTTTCGGGGTTGAGGGAATAGAAGCCGATCGATCGGGAGCGCTTCATTTATGTAACGTGGCGCTTGAAGGTCACATTGGGCCGATATCTGCAACCCAATCGGATGAGGCGTCTACTGACATTCCTTAGAGACTGAAATGAGAATTTTCAAACCCTCAGCCCGGGGCCGATTGTGGCGCCAAGAATAATAGTTTGAGGCTCACACTGTTATGATTTGGTGATGGACCCAAACGCAGGAAGCAGTTGCTCAATAACAGATGGCATTTAATAACACAAGCAAATAAATGGTCAAAAACAACAATGACACAAACAGGTCCAAAAACAAAAAACAAACCTCACAAATCTGTCACGATTACCGACGTGAATCACCTCGGACTCTGATTGGCTCCCTGTCTCTATTTAAACCCACTCCTATCTGTTCCCCTTGGTCAGTCCGTCAGCGAACCTCAGTTAACACCAGGCAAGCTTTCTCGACCCTGACTTCCACCTGTCCCGTTTTTGCTCCCATCTGTCTCCGGCTACGACCTGTTTTGCTCCCGACCACGTCTGCTTTCCTGTCCCGACTTACGACCCATTTCTGACCCGACCACGTTTTTGCTCTCCTGTCTCGGCTACGACCTGTTTTGCTCCCGACCACATCTGCTTTCCCGTCACGACTTACGACCCGTTTTTGATCCCGACCACGTCTGCTCTCCCGCCCCAGAAACAAAAAACAAACCTCATAAATCAGATTGACGCAGTGAAAGACATTCCCTAGAGACTGAAGTTAAAATCTTTTAAACTATTTACCAGGGCTCCCTGTCCCTATTTAAACCCACTCCTATCTGTTCCCCTTTGTCAGTCCGTCAGCGAACCTCAGTTAACATTAGGCAAGCTTTCTTGACCCTGACTTCCACCTGTCCCGTTTTTGCTCCCATCTGTCTCCAGCTACGACCTGTTTCGCTCCCGACAACATCTGCTTTCCCGCCCCGACTTACGTCCCGTTTTTGATCCCGACCACGTCTGCTCTCCCGCCCCAGCTTACGACCCATTTCTGACCCGACCACGTTTTTGCTCTCCTGTCTCCGGCTATGACCTGTTTTGCTCCCGACAACGTCTGCTTTCCCGTCCCGACTTACAATCGTTTTTGATCCCGACCACGTCTGCTCTCCTGCGCCAGCTTACGACCCATTTCTGACCCGACCACATTTTTGCTCTCCTGTCTCTGGCTACGACCTGTTTTGCTCCCGACCACGCCTCCCGTCCCGACTTACGACCCGTTTCTGACCCGACCACGTTTTTGCTCTCCTGTCTCGGCTACGGAAGATCCACTTCCGTGTTCGGATCACAAACATGACTACAAGAGCGACTTGCTTCCTGCGCCTAGCAAATGCTGTACAAACAATGGTCAAAAACAACAATAAAGCAGTCAGAAACCAAAAAAAAACAAACCTCATAAATCAGGACGGCACTGGATAAGATATTCCTTAGAGACTGAAATTAAAATACTTTAAACTTTCTACCCGGAGCCGATTGTGGCCCCTAGAATAATAGGTTGAGGTCGACACAGATGTTGATCCCGTCCGTCCCGTCCTGTCTTGCTCGTGTGTCCTGTATCGGGTAAAATTAAGCATGTGTGAAAACGTCACGCGTTTGGGTCCTCCGCTGTTCGGGTTCTGACAGAAGGTCTCATTTTATCTCAGATGTACTCATGTAATAAACCACATCTGGCTCCCGAGTCGTAGTACTTGACCACTGATCTACATTAATAAAGTAGCAGAGTAATGTAATCACCAAGTGGCACGGTTGCCATGGCGCCCAATTGGCCCCGCCCATGGACACCAGCTGAAATTCGATGACAGATTGCTCCCTGTCACTACTTAAACGCTGTCTTGTGAGTCACCTTTTGTCAGGGCGTCTGCGAAACTCTGTTGTGATACGTCAAGCCCTGTGAATCCCCGTTTTTGCCCGTGTTTTGCTCCTGTTTTGTTCTCGCCTCGATCCGTCTGATTTTGACCACTTCCTCGTTCCGATCAATCTACTTCCCCGGATCGAGTGTAAGCTCATTCCTCTTCTCCCCCATAAACTGTGAGTAACGTTACGCGATTGGGTTCTGCTTCCTGTTTTCTGCTGCCTGTATTCTGTTCTGGTGGAACAAAAGTAGCGATACAAAATGTTATAAATGATGCGTTACCGTATTCAAGGAACGCGTTCCTTTAGCCAGAAACGATCATACAGACATATTAAGGACGGACACACCGATATCTATTATTGCTATTCCCAACACAACTCGCTGATGTGGCACTCTGGGGCCGCCCGTTTGTGCAGAGATCAGCGTTTCCTCTCCGGGCAAATCCACTTTTCCCGGCACTTAATCCATTTGTCCTCGTTATCCCGTCTGGCTTTTTCTTTGAATTTGTCTCCTTTCCTCCCGGCAGCCTGCAAGAGGAAGGAGCAGGAGCAGAGCAAGCTAGAGCGTAACCAAGGACCCAAGCGCACCCGGCTGGTCTTCACCGACCTGCAACGGCGCACCCTGGTGGCCATCTTCCGCGAGAACCACAGGCCCACCAAAGATCTGCAGGTGACCATCTCGCAGCAGTTGGGCTTGGAGCTCTCCACCGTCAGCAACTTCTTCATGAACGCTCGACGCCGAAACCTCAACAAGTGGAGCGACGAGGGACGCCCGTCCTCCACAGGGTCCTCGGGGTCCAGCGTTTCGTCCTCGGCCGTGTCCTGCGGCACGGCGTGAGGGACGCCGCGGGACGCCGCGAGCCCACTTTTAAAACCAAAGCGTAGGGGAGGGGGGGCAGGTGGTTCAGTTTCGAACAGTGGTACCTCGATATGCAATTTCAAAAGACGTGCTTCTGAAATTTGTTCTGAAACGGTGACGAGCAGTCAGGGGAGGCAGGGAAATCTGTGCCTCACCTGTCAAAATAAAGCAAAATCAGGGGACTCCAACGTCTTACTTGGTAGCCCCCTTGGGAGAGCTGAGAAGCCCATGGACAGGGTCCCAAACTAGCACACCAGGTTATTGTGATTTTCTGGGAAATTGGACTTGATCAGTTTCTTTAAATACACAATCAATTTTTCCAAAATCAAAACAAAATTTGCTTCTAATTGACATTAAATATGAAAATCACTCGTGAACTTACTTTTGATAATTACAACCTGGTAACACCATAATAGTAACGTATTAATGACATACATGGAACCCAGGTTGCGGCCCAGAGATTGCCAACACTTAACCACTAGACCACTCGTGATACAGATGACATCTGAAAAGGCATTGCATTTTATCTCATGATCACACTATTTTTACAGTGCTGGTTACTCATGTCAGAGAATGACGAAAACTGAAAATGATCGTGAAAGTGTCAAGAACCAGAAAAGTATTAGGACCCAAATGCGTGACATTCTCAGATTCAGGTTCAGATTCGGATATATTTTATTGTCATTCTTGTACACATGTATACAGAACGAAATGTCAAAACATCGCACCCGCAGTTTCCTTAAATATACAGATATAAATATGTAGTATTGAGTTGGAGTATTGAAGAGGGATTTTATGTTCAACAGTGCAAAAAAAATCAAAAAATGGAAGAGTGAAACACGCAAGTGGGGGGTCATATAATGTACAAAAACAAAATATGGATGTGCAATGGTAGGTAAACAATTATAGCAATGAGTACTGTACAGTAGTGCAAAGAGTGCAAGAGGAGCAGCTGAACAAGCCTTTTATTTTACGGGAAATGGGGAGTCATGCACGATAGGAAGACAAAAGCCGACGAGATCGATAACAATTGCCCGAGTTGATATCGGACAGATGGAGTCGATACCGGACAGGACCGGACGACAGGATAGATAATGAAACAGGATAGCGAAAATAAACAAGACAAACTAGACGGGAACGAAAACTAGAGAGAATAATAAACAGGACAGAAATAGAGGGGAACACAAATTGAAACCTCTATTGAACAGGACAAAAATAAACGGGAACTATATCGGACAGGGAATACCAACAGGAAAACAGGACCGAGTCAAAACCCACGGGGCAGAGGTTTGTTGACAGACTGACAAAGGAAAAATGAGCGCACTGAGCTTAAATAGACAGCTGCAGATGGGGCCAGACGGGTGGGGCCAATTGGGCGCCATGGCAACCGTGACAGAAAGATATAAAAGCACAACGAGGGAAACAACTCAGATGATGAACTGGACTTTGCGTTTATTTATATCTTTCAGGATGAAATTTCGTTTTTTCTCAAATTTCTAACATTCAATTCTGGCACCATAATGATAATAAGATAATTCCTTTTCATAAGCCATCTGTTTCACTGTTCCAGCGCTCTCACTGCCGCAACCTGGGTTCTATTCCCATTGCATGCCATGTTTTGTGATATATTTTAGTGAGTTTTTTCAAATGATCACAACACAAATGCAGTACTTCTCTAAAATCTGAAGTAGTAACACACGACATATTTAAATACTGTGTGCATTTGCGATATAATCATTTTGCGGTATATAAGTACGAAAAATATGGGAAATTGAGCAAGGTTCAGAGTCGAGGTACCACTGCACTCTGGTTTCCGTCTTTCCCTCTATTCCCTGCCCCCGACCGCCATTTTTTTTCTTCATTTTCTCCCACCTTTCCTCGAGAATCATGGGAGCGAGGAAGACAGGGAGTTATTTTTGTTTGTTGTTGCTTTTTCGAAGCCTGCGTTTCCATGGCGACGGCTCCTAGGACCGGCTAGCCCGGAATCACCGGGAGGCCACGGTAGCGTCTTCGATTCGCAGCTGTCAATCATTTCCGTAACAGGGGACCCCCCCGTGCCCCCCCTTCATAAAATCCTTGGCTTTGACTCAATCACGAAGATTGCAAACAAAGGGCGTTCAAGGTTTTTCTTTCGGGGTCCTGACACTTCTTCTCACGAGGTTCTTCTCTTTTACCGTATTTACCGCACTATAAGGCCCACCGGACTACAAGGTGCAATGAATTTCAACTGCGGAAGGTTCTCAAAATAAAAAAGTACTATCATGGTGCATTGATTGCTCGGTCCAAATTAGACGCAACAGTAATTAAACCTGGGCTGCGGCAAGGCAAGGAGCAGATCCGATCCACTAGACAACCGGTCTGACTTCAGGAACCATCCTCTCACCCTAATGTCAAGCTGCGACTCCAGTGTATTCAGTGAAAGGATTATCCAGTTGAAAGCAAATATAGTAGACTAGATTCACATTTTTGAAAAAAAAACAAAAAACGAAATGCCCAGAAGAACTAAAATGGCTTCAAAAATCGTAAATACTCGCACGGAAGCCTACATTGCGTATCAGAAACTCTATCAAACTGCGACAAAATAAACTCGAAAATAAACAGGACAAACTAGACGGGAACGAAAACTGGAGAGAATAATAAACAGGACACCATAATAATAAGGTGTTTGTCGATGGACTGACAAAGGAAGAATGAGAGCACTGAGCTTAAGTAGACAAAAAGCCAATCTGTTAATGAGCCGCATCTAGCGCCACACGGGCGGGGCCAATCGGGCACCATGGCAACCGTGACACACACGGGCGGGGCCAAATGGGCACCACGGCAACCGTGACACGCACGGGCGCAGCCAATTGGGCGCCATTGCCACCATGATATTATGAGGCATAAAATATTACACACTGTTCCTTTAAAGCTGTCCGTGGTGCAGGATGCAATATTCTGAACCGAATGAAGAAAAAGGCGTTGTGGGAAGTAATTCCGTCGTCCTTGAAAAACATCAAATCATGGCGTTTTCAACGTTTGTCACGTACGACGCTTAGTTTTATTTAAGAAAACAAGAAATCAGATTTTAGACCAATATTCAATCACTTTCTGTTTTCTCGATTATTTAAGAATTTTTACTGGTACTGTGACTAAAAATAGTGTGATAATGAGACAAGACATCAATGGCCCGAATGACCTAATGGTTAGGAGTCACAAGTAAACAATGCTTTCCATTTTTTCAGAAGGTGAATTTCTGGGCAATTTGGGGTTTGCGGGTGCGCCTCTGTGCGGGAAATACGGTATTTTTATTTCTTCTTTACCGAAAGAATGTGATTCTTTCCGATGTTTTTTGGTTTTTGTACAGATGTCAAGCACACGTCGGCGGTTTTTATCCGCCAGGTCTTTGACCCCGCCCCCTTTTGGGCCAACCGCTCCCCTATTTATCTTTGTCTATTTATTGTTTTTGTTTTTTTTAATTTATTGGCTCATTTATTGAAGCCGACCCCGACGTACGTGTTTATTTATGATGTCCGTGTTTTTTCTCTGATGGGCACTTTTAGCTGTAGACTCCCATCGTGATACCAAAGATGAACTTTGCTTCCCTGAATGTACGGCCGGAGACCCCCGTCCCCGTTCCGAGCCGCCGTTTCTGAAAACCCCGCCCCTTCCTGTGTGTGCTCAGCTCTTATAGGCCAAAGCTTTTTGAATGTCGTGATATGAAAAATGAATATTGAGAATATTGATGATGACAATAATAGTGAGATGGGGGGGAGGGGGAGCACGGCTGTCCCGGGACCCTCCCCTTCACCTTCGATGTGTAACTCGGGGGGGGGTCCTGCATGCTTGGGATACCCCCCGGGCTCCGTCCCTTGCCCACTTTTCACCTCACTCGTGTCCCAACCTGGTCGGTTTTCATCCCGTTTGCTGCCCTCTGGAGTCTCAGTTCCAAAGATAGTTCTAGGGGTTTTTTGGGGTTACTTTTGTTGTTTTTGATGTTTCAAAAACTAATTTCAGATTGATACAACAAAAAACCTTTTACAAAGGCAAAAACAGCCAAAAGGTTTATAAAACCCGACTTTTCTCTGGATGAAGCTCCTCAAGATTGTTGGACTTAGGTTCCTTGTCACCAAATTTCTACAAGATGGAGTCAAACCGTCAATTTTATTGATCGGACAAACAATCAATAGGTGAATAGAAGAAGAGTAGAATAATAACAATAAGCTCAATTTTATGGTCTAAATTGTAATATCTACATTTTCTTTCCAATTTCCCGGATCTGGAGGAACAACTTTATCATTTAAGTAATAGAATTTAGGGAATGCGATCACAATTTTAAAGTTCCTGGAAAGGTTGTCGTACTTAACACTGTTTTTGTTCTTTAGTCTTCAACGTAAGTTATTTTATTTTGAAAACAGATATTCTAAAAGCTATTGATTTTTGGGACAGAATGAACTAATCGTTTCACTAATTCGAGCCAGTGATGCGATGTAATTTCTGCCCAGTGCTCTGAATATCAATTTGGGGCTAAAACTGACTTTCCCCAAAAATATATATATATATTTTTCTGATTTAATTGAAATCTAATTTGAGCATTTATTTGACATCCATATACTAGTATTTTCAACTATTAGTTATTCATACAGCACAGTAGTTTACCTTTAATTGGGGAAAAACATATTGATACAAACATGGGCCCTAAGTGTTCTTTCAATACTAGTTCCACTCACTAGTAACTCAAAGTAACCTGTAATTGGTCACTTCTACCAAAAACACACATGTATAGTTTAGTGCACATTCATCTTTAGGAGAGAAGACATCAATAGATTTTGAACTGTCAAGGAGAACAGGGAAAGAGCCCGAATTTCAAATAAGAAATTCCGACCTGTTCTAAGAGCTCTCCCATGAGCTCTCTCATTATAATAAATCGCATAGGTTTTGTGTGGACACCAAAGAACAGCAACATGATTTCCCAACAGTGCATAATAGTCAAAACTACAAAAACCGGTGAGCAATAATGGTCGAAATAACAAACCGGCATCCTAGGAAATCTCGTTTGCAGGTGTTCATCATTAAAACCAGAATAAACTCACCAAAACCAAACTTCATGAGTGTGTACAGTACTTCGACCTTACCAGGAGCTTTAAAATTCAACTCCAGAGTTTTAAATGAGAGGAACTATGTACCGTATTTTCCGCACTATAAGGCGCACCGGGTTATAGGGCGCACCCCAAAAAAATAGTTTTTGGTCCTATTTTTGACATACATAAGACGCACCGGATTATAAGGCGCTACAATGGGAACGTGGACAAAACAGTCAGATGGTTCAGTCCAACTTCTTACCCCCTTAAAATTCCCAAAGCTCGCAAAGACGCAAATACGTGTCGAGAACACGTGCGGATGCGGTGTCCGTACGATGTCACTCAAATGCATCGTTCCATCATTCGGAAGGTTAAAGTCTTGGGATTCAAGAAATGCCAACCATTCGTCATTCCTTAGTTTCTATTTACTTTTTCGCTCGCAACATTACCGTATATATGACAATAAACACTTGGAATTGAGTTGAATTTAAAAATAGACACTCCATTCCATCCATTATCTGCACAGAAACATCGAGTTCAGTCTGAAACAAGATACAGGGATACTATATATAGCCAGAGTAGCTCACCGAAGTCGTTGTGTTCATAATAATGTGCAGCCGTGGTCCTCTTGTATCCGTGAGTTTAGTGAATCCAGGAGAATAAAATACTTACAAATACAAAATGGTAAAAAAATGCTTTCTGTATGCCGTCAACCACGTGCTATACACATTCATCTTTTTCGGCCAATTGCAGGCTTTGTTATGCCGTCCAAGCCAATGCCAGCCTGTAAATGCTAAAAAGGATCCGCCCCCTTGACCTCCGAATAACTTTAGCCAATAGTGATCGATTCAAATGATGATTGACACGTTGGTTAGCCAATGAAACGCCGGTAAATAAATCCCAGCATACACCGCAGACTATTTGGCATTCGGGGGAAAATCTAGTCGGCGGCGGCAAGATAGTTGCAAGACTTTGCGAATTAATTTTGTTCCATAGATAAGGCGCACTGTATTATAAGGCGCATGGTCAGCTTTTGAAAAAAAATAAAGGCTTTTAGGTGCGCCTTATAGTGCGGAAAATACGGTAAACGGGGTCGGGGTCACACAAAAAGAAGTCAACAAATAGCACTGGAAAACGTTGGTTAGTAAGGCAACAGGAACAGATCGGACTAACAGTTAGGGAGTCTTTCCGATTTCCTCAATCGTCACGGAATAAAAGCTCAGAAGGTTGCGATAGCTTTGCCAGAATACCAAAGATTGCGTCCATTTCCTAGCCCGAGGGCCTTTGTCGGTGGGGGGGGGGGGGGGGGGGGGGGCGAAATGGGTGATATTGGGGGAGGGAGGTCTTGTAGGTGGTCATTGGAGCAGTTATTTTAAACCTTTTTGGGGCCGATCACATTTATTTTCCCGTGGGACGCCACCAGTCGGCGCTGTTGCATCACTGCTAAAGGATAATCCAAATGAAGGATAGCTGCTGCTAGACCGCACAGGCACATCAATTGGATAATACCCCCCGGCACAGTCCGACAATTATTAACTGTGCCTCGGCACTGGTTTAAGGTTTAAGTCTCATCGAGACCCACCTGACTCCCCCTGGTGGCTGGAGGATGCAAGATAAATTCAGGGTCATAAAGCAAAAAAAACAAAAAAAAAATGAAGCAAACAACCAAAGATTGAAGACGTCGGCTGCTGCTAATGCATGAAGTATTGACAGAGTAGCAAGAGTATGGGTGAATGAATGCTGAAGAGCAGATGATGCGACAAAGATTTCCAAGATTTCTTATTACTATTTCAGTTTTTCGGGATGTCCTCAATTGAACTCATTCACTAATTGGAGCCAGTGATGCGATGTAATTTCTGCCCAGTGCTCTGAATATCAAGTGAAGAAATTCAATAAAGGCTCAATTTTATTGTCTAAATTGTAATATCTACATTTTCTTTCCAATTTCCCAGATCTGGAGGAACAATTTTATCATTTAATTAATAGAATTTAGGGAATCACAATTTAAAGTTCCTGGAAAGGTTGTCGTACTTAACACTGTTTTTGTTCTTTAGTCTTCAACGTGAGTTATTTTATTTTGAAAACAGATATTCTAAAAGCTATTAATTTTTGGGACAGAATGAACTAATCATTTCACTAATTCAAGCCAGTGATGCCATGTAATTTCTGCCCAGTGCTCTGAATATCAAGTGAAGAAATTCAATAAAGGGATGGTAAATTGCGTGAGTAACTATAACCAAAAGCCTCTTCATCTAATTTGTGAATGGATGAACGAGATTCCCACAATCCCTTCGGGGAAGATGGAGATCTTGGTAGAATCAGCGGGGAAATGTCCAGTACAGAAAAGTAACACATTGTTCTGTGATTAGGACACTCAATTGTGGACTGTTTCTGATTTTTACATCCAGTAGTAGGAATACGTGGTCTCTTTTCTATCCCTTTGTCATGTGTGCAAGGAATGGAAAAGCTTAAAGACCCAGTGTGTAATATTTGACAACTACATGGCACTTTTGCGAGGAAAAACCTGTCAGGAACCGGAACAGGATCAGGACCCAAATGCGTGACATTTCTCACACAAGCCTTATATATTACAGGAAATGGGGAGTCATGCACGTTAGACAGCAGTCTGGGGTGGAATGATAGGAAGCCAGAGGCTGACTAGATCGTTACCAATTTCCCGAGTAGATATCGGACAGATGGCGTCGATACTGGACAGGACGGGACAGACAGGATTGATATCGAAATTAAACAGGGGATGGTGTAATAATAGTCTCTCTTTGTGATTAAGGGTGTCACAAATAAAAATGAAATGAACTTGACTTGACAAACTAGACAGGAAACTGGAAACCAATATTAAACGATAAGAAAGACAGAATTGATATCAAAAGAGGGTATCGAAATTAAACAGGACAAACTAGACGGGAACAAAACTGGAAACCGATATGAAACAACGGGACAGACAGGATTGATATCAAAACAGGATATCGAAATTAAACAGGACAAACTAGACGGGAACGAAACTGGAAACAGATATTAAACAGGACAAAATAAACAGCACCCTACCGGACAGGAAACACCAACAGGAAAACAGGACCGAGTCAAAACCCACATCACAGAGGTTCATTGACGGACTGACCAAAGGAGATTGAGAGCACTGAGCTTAAGTAGAAGGAAAACCAATCTGTCAACAAGCCGCAGCTGGCACCACACGGGCGGGGCCAATTGGGCACCAAGGCAACTGTGACAAAACCAGTGCTAAATGAGCACAGCGAAGCAGCTAGATCCCAGACAAACATAGCATTCCACTATGTAAAAAAAATTCCCGCCTTCAATGTTTTTTACTAAAATAAACATTAGTAAGATAGTTAATGTAGTTTTGCCTCATATTCAAATCAAGATTTTTTGTACCATTCGGAGGCACTAAATATTAGACACTGTCCCTTTAAGATCAGGCGACTTATAAAACAATCAAATCCGGCTTGTGAGTCTTGTTTAAATTCATATTCAGTGCCGCGCTAAGTGATTGAGATTTCCAAGTGTCTTAAATTCAAGTCAAAATGTGTTACTTTTCTGTAATAGACATTTCCCCGCTGATTTAAAATACGAAATGGACGTGAAGGAGTTAATTTTTATCGCTGTAAAGCCGATACGGCTTGAACAAAAACAAAGTTGAATTTCTTCCTTAAATTTCCGCAAAAGGTTTTTATTCTGGTGTGCTGTTGTCCAGAATTTGTAGCTTTAATAATCCCTTTAGCACAGATTTTTTATTTGTTATAAGCAATGGATAATTAACAACTTTGTGTTGTGCATTATCTCTTCAGCATTCAAATTGTAATCTGCAAAAATTGCAGCAGTACTAACTTTAATAATCCCTTTAGCACAGATTTTTTATTTGTTATAAGCAATGGATAATTAACAACTTTGTGTTGTGCATTATCTCTTCAGCATTCAAATTGTAATCTGCAAAAATTGCAGCAGTACTAACTTTAATAATCCCTTTAGCACAGATTTTTTATTTGTTATAAGCAATGGATAATTAACAACTTTGTGTTGTGCATTATCTCTTCAGCATTCAAATCTTAATCTGCAAAAATAGCAGCAGTATTAACTTTAATAATCATTTTAGCACAGATTTTTTATTTGTTATAGGCAATGGATAATTTACAACTTTGTGTTGTGCATTATCTCTTCAGCATTCAAATTGTAATCTGCAAAAATTGCAGCAGTATTAACTTTAATAATCCCTTTAGCACATATTTTTTATTTGTTATAGGCAATGGATAATGAACAACTTTGTGTTGTGCATTATCTCTTCAGCATTCAAATTGTAATCTGCAAAAATTGCAGCAGTATTAACTTTAATAATCCCTTTAGCACAGATTTTTTATTTGTTATAGGCAATGGATAATTACCGACTTTGTGTTGTGCATTATCTCTTCAGCATTCAAATTGTAATCTGCAAAAATTGCAGCAGTATTAACGGTAGTTTCAACCAGAAAGTATTATTGGACACACCCGTGCTCAGTTCAAGCCCCCTATTGGGGCTCTCTGGTGGTAGGAGGTACGTCAGACCCTGGAACTGAGACTTTTTCTTTTGACTGTGTCCGTCAAACATGTCCCGAACCTTCCACTTCCTTTCGTGTACATGAAAACTCGACCATCTACCTCAAATGTGTGAGATGATATCCCGTAACCAAAGAATTCCATTTTGTCAGGGTGTCCGTTTGTCCGTCTCATCTGTCTCTTCCATGTCGAGCCTTTACGCCCCAAAATAATAGCTGGAATCAATCTATTAGCAGGCGTCCGGGCGGGCCTGCGTCCAGCCCAAGCTTCCGTCCCTTTCATATGTATCCTGCGTGTAAATAAATCCCTCGTTCAGACCAAAAATCAAAAAGGAAGGAGGTGACAATCCAAGCAAGGAGGTTCTTGCTGTAATCAACGTCGCCTGCTTCTCGTCCCCCTCCCCGAAAAAGGACAAAATCCCGGGACTTTCCCCTTCCCCAGTCATCCCGGAACCAAAGTAGGAGACAGAAGCTATTTTTCCACGTTTGTAAGAAGAAGCCAACCTCGCTCCCTCGTTCCCGGCCCGAAGGAGAAGCTTCGACGGGGGATAATGGCGCCGCCGGGAAGAAAAAAATAAATAAAAAATACGCGAATATTTGACTGAGCGCGTTTACCGGGCGAGCGAGGCGGGGATTTTTTTTGATTTTCCCGTTTTTGTTTTTTCTTTTCTAACAGCAACTCAAGAGAATCCCTTTGAATACCTCATGTGAAACTTGTTTGTTGTGATGTTGCACTCAAAAAAGTAGAAAAAATAAAAACACTCATTTGTAACCCAACACACGTTTTCTTTCAGTTCTTTCACAAGTGGAAAACTCGCGGCCCGGAGGCCGATTGCGGCCCGCCTCGTGATTTCATGCGGCCTTCTGGAGCTTAAAATGTCTGAGCTTGGACTAAAAACTACATTTCCCAAAATGCATTTGGGCTACGATATCTAGGAAGTCACCACGCACCCCTTATATCCATATCAATGAGTGGGATTGAAAAATAAACGATCCGAGAACATACATCATTGATCCATTCCTGGATAGTGCTCTTTCTAGACTTGTTCATATCTTGAGCTAACTTTCCCAATAGGAAATAACTGAAAAGCAATTAATTCGTTCCTTGTCGCCACCACACGCCACTATATCATCATCAATGAGTAGAATTGAAAAATAAACGATCCGAGAACATACATCATTGATCCATTCCTGGATAGTGCTCTTTCTAGACTTGTTCATATCTTGAGCTAATTTTCCCAATAGGAATTAACTGAAAACCATTTAATTCGTTCCTCAGCGTCAATGAAATAAAACAATTTCCTCCATTCGGAACCGAGTGTAGCTGAAATTAGAAACGACCGTTTCTGAGCTACAGTGATTTTGCCAAAGAACAGAAATATTTTTTTATTTGCAATGAGCAGATGCTTAATTTCAAAATATTATTCGAAACCCTAACTTTAGCTATGAATCCTTATTTGAAAAGCTTCCTTTAAAATCTTTGCTTTTGTTACAAACCTAAATCTTGATTTGAAACCCTTATCAGAACCTAGTTTGGAAGCCATGTCTAGAATTCTTCTCACAAATCCGAACACTTTTTTGAAGCCATACAAAAGAAGTTCGGGAGCCTTATTTCAAACCCTAACATTGGTTTGAAACCCTCAGAAACTTAACATTTCAAACCCCTTTCATTACTGTAAAATCCAAATTATAAACCAAAACTTTGGTTTGAAACCCTAATCAAAACACCTAAACCGGCTTCAGAACCTGTGTTTAGGGGCCCAAATTCAAACCCCAACTGAATTTTGAAACCCAAACTTTTATTTGAAACCCCAATTAAAAAACTCCAGTTCAAGTTTGAGCTTTTATTAAAAACCCAAACCTTTGTTTGAAACCCTGATAAAGAAAAACAACTATTTTAGAATACATGTTTGGAATTCTGATTACAAACCCTAACCCTACTTTGAAGCCATACAAAGAACAATAAAAACCTTATTTGCGATCCTCATTTCAAACCCTAACTTTAATTTGAAACCCTAGGAAACTTTAGACCTACTTTATCTGCTTAACTTCAAACTCCGTACATTGCTGCAAACTCCAAATTTGAAACCAAAACCTTTATTTTAAAAAGAAACTTTGTTTGAAGCCCAATTTCAAACCCAAACCTTTTTGTGAAACCCAAACTGAAATCACGGAGTTTGAATTCAAAACCTAAATTGTCCGAGTCTAGGGCTATTGTTTTGGACCCGAACCTTAAATTGAAGCCTTGTTTAGAACTCTTACCAGGTTTAAAACCCTAATAAGAGGCCTTGAATCTAATTAAGAAGCCTTATTTTAAACCCTAACTTTATTTTGAAACTAAAACATTAGTTTGAAACCTAAATAAGAAACTTTAACCCTATATATATCCTTATATTAGAGACGGAAACATTGGTTTAAAACCCAAACTTTATTGTGAAATACAAACTTTAATCACAAAGTTTACTTTGAAACCTTAATCAGAAACTTTTGTCTGGTGTTTTTGTTTTGGACCCAAACCTTAGTCTAAACCCTCATCCGAACCCATTTTGAAGCTGTGTTTGAACCCAAAATCTAGATTAAAACCGTAGTAAGAAACCTTAATTGTAAATTGGAAGCCTGATTTTAAACCCCGACTTTTTGTTAAAAATCAAAATTCAGTTGAAACCTATATTAGAAACTCTTGTCAGAGTCTAGGGCTTTTGTTTTGGACCTGAACCTTAATTTGAAGCTTTGGAACTCTTACCTAGTTTAAAACCCTAATAAGAGGCCTTGAAGCTAAATTGGAAGCCTTATTTCAAACCCCGACTTTTTGTTAAAAAATCAAACTTCAGTTGAAACCTAAAGTAGAAACTCTAATCCTAGTTACCATTGGTAACACAACATTTGTTAGAAACCCCAATAAAAAAAGCTAAACCAGGAAAGATTGTTTTGAAACTCGTATTAGAAACCCTAAAATTTAGTTTGAAGCCTTAAAAGAAACCTTAAACTTACATTGGCAGCCTTATTTCAAACCATAATTTTATTGTCAAAGCCAAACTCGAAACTCAAATTATAGCTTAAAACCTTAACCTTAGTTAGAAACCTTAATAAAAAAAAATAAACCGCGTTTTGAAACTATGTTTGGGACTCTTATTACAGACCTTTAAAACCCTAATGGAAAAACTTTAAAAATATTTGAGAGCCTTATTTCAAACCCCAACCTTATTGTGAAATTCAAACTTTGAAACTCAAACTTTTGTTTGAAACCCAAAAGTCACTTAGAAATCATATTAGAAACCCTAAACCAAGTTTGAAACCCTAATCAGTCAAAGTTCCGAACTTTTAGTCAAATCAGTCTTGGGTTCTGAGCCCTGGGTACAAACATGTACACTAGTTTTAGAGATCAACTCTATTTTGAAACCTTAATTATAACCTAATACTGAGAACAAACCTTCATCTAAATTTGAAACCCCACTCCCGTCTGACGCCCTTGATTTAAAGTGCATATTTCGAAACCGTAATGTCACTTAAAACCTTAATCCTGATTTGAGATCATAATTTTGTAAAAAAACAATAAATCTCAAATAAAAATTCTAATTTGTTCTGCTGGCCTACATGACAGGATAGCAAGCGAACTTGGCGATGCCACACTGGTTTTTGCCGCGTGCCATCCGGATGTAGCCATTCTCCCCGAACGAAGCACCCCAGCTGCAAGAGACAGAAAAGCAGTTACCAAGACTGGCCACACGAGGACGCCATGACACCCAATTTATCAGCAACTTGTACTTTGTTTTCTGTTCTACTTCGTTGCTTTAGTGCATCAAGAGTTGAAATAAGATTCTGCGATCCGTTATCCCTGATCACATATTGTTAGGAGTGGGCACTGAAAATTAACTGCGTTCGTGTGGCTGTGATCCGTTACCCCCATCCCATATTGCTGAGAGCTGGTAATGGACAAAGGCACTTTTGTCGTAAGGTGTGCTGTTCCGGCCCGCATAAAATGACATGCGCAATTGTGGGCACACTCCATTATCCCCAGTTGACTATTGCCGAGAGCAGGAGCCACCAGAGAACAATTTTTGTCAAGCGTGTCGGCCCTTTTTTCCATTACTGTATTTCTGTCTAGAATTAACTGCACCAATCCTTTATCCCAAATCCCATATTGCTGCAAACTGGGACCAGAATAAGGCAGTTTTGTCAGGAAGCGTAGATTCTGGCCTACCTAAAATGAAATGCACCGTTGCCTCTAGATCCATTACGCCCTGTTGGCTTTTGCTGAGAGGAGGGACTGGGAGAGCGCACATCTTTTTGGTTTGGACTGCTGAAACGGGCCATTGTGGCCCGCCTACAAAAAAACTGAGCTGTGATGACTGCAATCCATTATCATTAGTTGACTAGTTCTGAAAGCGGGGCAGAGAGAGCACATTTTTTTTCATGTGTGGTGGCTCTTTTTTCATTCTTCCAGCCTAAAATTAATAGCACTTGAGCAGCAGTGTTCCGTTATCCCTGGTCAACGATTGCTGTGAGCAGGGGCCAGATGAGGAAATTTTTCAGGAGGTGGTCCGCTGAAGCGTGCCATTGTGGCCTGGATAAAATGAAGCTAACTGTTTTGGCTGTGATCCATTATCGCCTGTTGACAAGTCCCGTGAGAGCCAATTTGTGTCATGCGTTGTGGCTCTTTTTTTTCATTCTTCCAGACAAAAGATGAACAGAACTTGAGCAGCCATGATCCATTATCCCTGGTAAAGGATTGCTGCGAGCAGGGGCCATCACAGGACATTTTTTTAGGGGGTTGGTCCGCTGAGCGTGCCATTGTGGCCTGGATTTAATGAAGCTAACTGTTTTGGCTGTGATCCATTATCGCCTGTTGACAAGTCCCGTGAGAGCCAATTTGTGTCATGCGTAGTGGCTCATTTTTTCATTCTTCCAGACAAAAAATGAACAGCACTTGAGCAGTCGTGATCCATTATCCCTGGTCAATGAGTGCTGCGAGCAGAGGCTGGAAGAGGCAAATTTTTGGGGGGTTCGTCTGCTGATGCATGACTTGTGGCCTCCCTATAATGAAGGTAACTGTTTTGGCTGTGATCCATCATCCACTGTTGACTAGTGCAGTCGGAGCAAATTTTTGTCATGCGTAGAGGCTCTTTTTTATTCCTTCACACAAAAATGAACAGCACTTGATCAGCCGCGATCCATTATCCCTGGTCAACGATTACAGCGAGCAGGGGCCAGCAGAGCACATATTTTAAGGGTGTGGTCCGCTGAAGCTCGTCATTGTGGCCTGCCTGGAATGAAGCTAACTGTTTTGGCTGCGATCCATTATTCCCCGTTGACTGATGCAAAAGAGCACTTCTTTGCCATGTGTAGTGCCTTTTTTTCATTTTCCCAGACAAAGATGAAGAGCACTTACGCAGCTGTGATCCATTATCCCCAGTCGACTATAGATATGAGTGGGGGCCTTCACTATGCAGATTTTTGTATAATGCAAGGACTTCTGGTCCCCAGTAAACAATGGATTTTGGTATTACAATTATTATTGTATTACAAAGCTGTAAAATGTTGACATCATAAAAAAATATATTTTTAATGTATATTATGGGATAGAGCACACACCTATTAAGATCATCTAGGCAAAATGAAGCTCTTACCTGTTCTTGACCATCCAGAATGGTTTTCCATCCAGAGTCCCGTAGCCCACCGCCAAAACTGCATGATTCACTTTCTGAGAGCACTTTGGGTCATCGTAAACTCCTGGAAATAGCCATTGAAGTATTCAGACTGAAACGACTTTTTACAATAAGTTGTAGTTTTTTCCCCACCGCTGCTGTAAAAGGCAAAGTCAGGCCTGGAAGCGTCGACGGCGACCGACACGGGTCCGATGGTGGCGAGCGCTCGCCGCAGAGCGCCCTCGTCGTCTCTGGGCAGGACCGTGTAGCTGGAGCAGTTAGCGGCCCGTAGGGCGGCGCTGTAGCGGCACTCGCCCCACTGACAACAACAAAGAAGTCGTATGATGAGAAACTATATGCAACGTTTTCTTTTCATTTATTGTATTTTTGAACTATAACTCTTTTTCATAGTTTGGTTGGCGGTGAGGCTTATATGTAAAATGATTAACACATTATTATATCATTGAGTTTTGCATTTTTATTACTAGTACTGTATATCACTTCTCGTGTTATTTCCAGATTAAACCACAAGAGGGAGCTCTAGGCCTGTGTTGATCATTTCAACCTTGTGTCTTGATTACCGATGTGATGCACCTGTACCCGTTCCTTTGGCGCCAACTGCCTCGGACTCTGATTGGCTCCCTGTCAATATTTGAACCCACATCTATCTGTCACCTGTTGTCAGTCTGTCTGCGAACCTCAGTGTACCCTAGGTAAGGTTTTCTGCCCCTGACTCCCACCTGTTTTTGCTGTTTGTTTCTCGGCTTCCACCCGTTTTTTGATCCTGACCACGTCGACTCTCCTCTCTCCTGAATTCCGATCCCGACCACGTTTTTTGCTCTCCTGTCCCGGCTACTGATCCGTTTTTATGTTCCCGACACCGCCATCGCTCGCCAAATACTACTACAATACCACCAAAATCCAACTACAAAAATACTACAAAATTAAACAGTAATACTACAGCATTACTTCATAATTATAACTACAAAAATGTCACAATTGCCATGGCGCCCAATTGGCCCAGCCCATGTGGCGCCAGCATTAGCTTGTTGACGGATTGGCTCCCTGTCAGTATTTAAACTCAGTCCCGTTAGTCCCCTTTGTTTGTCTGTCTACGAATCTCTGTTTTTACACGGCAAGCTCTTTTTTGCCTGTCCCGGTTTTTGCTCCTGTTTGTCTCCCGGTAAGATCTGTTTTGATCTCAACCACGTCTGCTCTCCCATCACGAATTACGACCTTTTTTGATCTCGACCACGTCTGTTCTCCCGTCCCCAAATAACGATCGTTCTTTTATCTCGACCACGTCTTCTCTCCTCTCCTGGCTTCCGACTCGTTTCCGATCCTGGCCACGTTTTTGCTCTCCTGTCCCGGCTACTGACCCGTTTTTCTGTTCCCGACACCGCCAACGCTCAACAAATACTACCAAAATACCACCAAAATACAACTACAAAAATAAACAGTAATACTACAGCATTACTTCATAATTATAACTACAGAAAGACTACAAAAATGTCACGGTTGCCATTGCGCCCAATTGGCCCTGCCCATGTGAAGCCAGCAGCAGCTTGTTGACGGATTGGTTCCCTGTCAGTATTTTAACTCACTCCTGTTAGTACCCTTTTGTCGGTCCGTCTACGAATCTGTTTTTACACCGCAAGCTCTTTTTCACCTGTCCCGTTTTTTGCTCCTGTTTGTCTCCGGCTACGATCTGTTTTGATCACAACCACGTCTGCTCTCCCGTCCCCGAATAACGATTGTTTTTGATCTTGACCACGTCGACTCTCCTCTCCTGGCTTTCGACTCGTTTCCGATCCTGACCGCGTTTTTTGCTCTCCTGTCCTGGCCGGCTACTGACCCGTTTTTCTGTTCCTGACACCGCCATCGCTCGCCACAGAAGTCCCACTTGCGCGTTTAGGGCGACCTGCTTCCTGCGACCAGCGATCACCGGACCGTGGTTGCAACTGTTTATTATTCTCCCCAGTTTTCGTTCCTGTCTAGTTTGTCCTGTTTGTTTTCGATATTCTGGTTCATTATCTATCCTATCTGTCCTGTCCTGTCCGGTATAGACCCCATCTGTCCGATATCAACTCGGGCAATTGGAATCGATCTCGTCGGTCTCTGACTTCCTGTCTTTCCACGCCACGCCGACGTATTTGACTCCCCATTTCCCGTAAGATAAAAGGCTTGTGTGAGAACGTCACGCGTTTGGGTCCTGATCCTGTTCTGGTTAATGACAGTTTTATCCAGAGGTGGGTAGAGTAGCCAAAATTTTACTCAGATAAGAGTACTTTTACTTCAGAATAACATGACTCAAATAGAAATAAAAGTAGTCATCCAAATTCTTACTTGAGTAAACGTAAAAAACTGCTTGGTGTAACTTTACTGAGTAACTGTAGTCGTAGTTATTGATTTTTTTTTTAAACAAACAATCAGATCATCAAATTATCAAACTCCATCCAATCAACAAAAAATCATTGTAAATGCAAGGGCTTTAATAAAAAATAAAATAAAAATATTATAAATAAATAAATTATTGCCCTGCGATTTTCTGGCAAGCAGTTGAGGGTGTCCCCTGCCCATTGCCTGAAGATAGCTGGGATGGGCTCCAGCACCCCCGTGACCCTACTGAGAATAAGCGGTGCAGATAATGGATGGATGGATGGATGTATAAATGATGCACATATAGCACCAAGTAGTAGCATATATATATATATATATATATGTATAGACGCTCCCCTACTTACGATCATTCGATTCACGACAAACGGTAGATACGAAAAAATTTTTGGGGGATGTCGAAAAATATCCGGACATTGCTGTAAGTCAGATTTTGTATTGTGTGCACCTTTTTCCGAGTACAGGACATTACTGTAGTGCTTCTTTCCGCCACTACCGGCGTGTGGCGCTGTGAGAGGTCCCCCAGCCTCCACACCAAAGAAGAAATCCTCTTTGTACTTCCTAGTTTGTGTGTAGACATACTACAGTATGCTTACTGTATCGTTGACGTTTTTATTGTTTAATATCTCGTGTATCCATTCATTATGGTTGGTGTAAAGTGTAAAGAAGAGGTGAGCCGTTACTTTTTAAATACAAGTGGAATAAGAAAAATCGATGCGGTTGAGAAAATGTTCAGATCGCTTTTTTTGGGCCACTTTTTACCACGAAGGAGGACCTCTTGAAACGCATCTTCCAAAAGTAAGTTAAACTCAACTTTATTCTTTAATTCATTTATTTATTTCGTACAAAACGTCACACGGGGGCAGATTTATTTTCCCTAATAATTTAACTAAGTGTACTCCATCGAAAACAGCCGTATTCTTGTCATTGGAGTCTCTGGGAAGCCCTCTCCTGAAGGCCTTTAGCTCTCTCATCTTATTTGCCATCTCCTCCTTGCACAATGGCGTGCCGACTCCTCCCATGGGCGCGCCAACGAAGCCCCCTGGGCTCCACCATCTCGGAAAAAAGTCGGGGTTTGAAATAAGACAGATTACTAATACAAGCCTTAAACATACTTATACATATTGAAAGATTTTATACATTGGACTATAAAGGATTTTATACAATTGAATACAAATTTCATTTAATATTAATATTCACTGACTGGGCTGTGATGCGAGGTCAGGGCACCCTGGTGGAAAATGTTGTTTACAGGAACGGTGGGAACGGGACGTACGGTTGATAAAATAATCAGCACATCAAGACGCTGGTGACGCAGAAAGGCCCTGATGACATAGGAACGCTCGGTGTTGTTTTGAGTAACCCAGACATCGGGACTCTTCTACGAGTTGGTGAAGCCCAGGGGGCTTCCTTGGCGCGCCCATGGGAGGAGTCGACACGCCATGCGGGGAGAAGATGGCCAAATAATAACATTTTTCTAACGGTAAGATTTAGACCGGTGGAATGAGTGCGCCGAGGTAGACTGCATTCTCTTAGTTTACGTTCGAATTGTACATATGACAAAGGTTTTTTTCCTATAATGAGGAAGACGCCCTTGATGGCGACAGTTATAAGCAGAAAGATGAAGCCGGTTTACCGTGAATTTCTCAATTGCGGTACGGCTTTTTTTAACAGCTACGCTTCATGCGTAACGAGCGTGTTACGAGTAGCGTGGTGGTACCTTTCACAGGCATGGTTTGGGATGAAAGTTATTTTATTATTATTAAAACTTTGAAAACTCTCTCGGTGTACCGTCTTTCTTTGTAAATATGTGTAACCGTGTATAATATGTATTTGCAACTGTATATTTTTGTCATGTATTTATTTTAGAGACTTATTGTGATATGTTTTCTACCGTCGAATCAAAAAGAAGGGGCGGAGCAAACGCGGGCTGACGGGAAGTGGGGTGAAGCTGAGTTAAATCTGTTTGTTGTTGCAGCGGACAATAGTGGATATTTATTTTTCCCACCCTTAACTTTGGAAATATACATTTTTTTCATTGGATTACTTTTAACGGGACCCGGACTCTGCAGGTCTGCATCAAACCTTAAGTACCGGTATCATTTTCCGCTCATGTTCCCGACAGCATTGATTGCATTGTGTACTATATTTGTAATCATGATCACGGCACCTAAAGTCAGAGTCGGGATAAAATTGTGACTGTGTTACATGTTTCAAAATGGGCTCATGCGGCCTATATAGAGGTGCGGCTTGTGTAAGGACAAAACCAGTAAAGCCCGTTAAATGTGGTGCGTGCGGCTTATAATCAGGTGCGCTCGATAGTCCGTATTTTACGGTGGTCGCAGCAACCTAACGGGTCAGCTCAAGTCTAATATTCAATATCTGAGAGGCCTAAAAACGATTTCTAATGAGCTAAAGCATCTCGCTAAAAGCTAACGGTTTCAAAACGGACTTACCTTTCCGGTGTACGGGTACGATTCCTCGGAGTCGATGCCGCCGTTATCGATGACGTATCTGAAGGCGCTGTGGATGAAACCCCCGTTGCAGCCGCGGTTGCCGTACTTGAGCGAGCAGTCCATCAGATTTTGCGGGCTCAGGTCCACCAAGCGGCCCGTGGTCCTGGCCAGCTGGCCCTCCAGGGCCCCTGCCGCGCTGAACGCCCAGCAGGAACCACAGGACCCCTGCAAATACCCCAAAGACACACTTAGCACCAATGTTCCCTCTAAGCTGCGCGCGTGCGCAATCGCGCACTGCCCAGAGCTTTTCCACGCACAAGAAAATCTAGCCAGCTCACAAAAATCAGGGCTCAAAATTGCTAATTAAGAAGCCAAAGTTTGCATGAAGGTAAAAACACACGGGTTCCCCTGACGCTGTGTTCTAAATGCAGTATTTTGAAGTCAATGTCGAAGTAGAACGAAGTTGAGCAAAGTCAATAGAGTTTTTCGAGAACCGGCTTTTTCGGCTCGGCTCACTAAAAAGAACCGACTCTTTTGGGTCCCCAACGGCTCTTCAGGTTGTTTTTGCTGCTTTAATCCCTACACGAGCAAATATGATGTCAAATTATGCACAAAATGACATCAAGGAAGGGGGAATAGAACAAAAAAGAAAAAAATACCAAAATGAAAAAGTAGTGTAAAGCTGAGAAAAAAGAAACAAAAGGAAGAGAAAAGAGAAAGAAAAATTCAGAAAAAAGCCAGAAAAAAAGAAAGAAACGAAGGAAAAAAGTAAATAGAGAACAAAAAGAAAAAAATAACAGCTCGGAAAAAATAAACACAATAAGATTTTTTAAAGGAATAAAAAATTATATAAAAAGTTTGTCTCATCTCATCTCTCATCTCATTAGCTGCACCGCTTATCCTCAGTAGGGTCGCGGGGGTGCTGGAGCCCATCCCAGCAATCATCGGGCAGTGGGCAGGGGACACCCTGAACCGGTTGCCAACCAATCGCAGGGCACACAGGGACAGACAACTCCCCTCGCTCATTCACACCTAGTGACAATTTGGACCGGCCAATCCACCTGAAATGCATGTTTTTGAAATGTGGGAGGAAACCGGAGTGCCCGGAGGAAACCCACGCAAGCACGGGGAGAACATGCAAATTTGTCATAGAATATTTCTGGCGCCGCTTTTTCACCTGCATTTTGACGCTAGTGACGTAACCGCGCTCCCGCCAGTCCACCGACTCGGGAAGGTCAGCAATTTGGCCGCGTGGCGAATCTGAGGGCGTGTCCTGCAGCTCGGTGGGAGGAGTCAAGTTGGCAAAAGACTGGCGGATCTCCTCCGTTGTCTACAAAAAACAGAAATACTGTGTAGAGATATTCTCTAACTGAAAAAAAACCCTCCTTGCAACAGAAACTTCGCCCCCATTTGAATAGAATAGAATAAAATATACCTTTATTGTCATTGTTACAACATGGGATATATTGAGACAACGAAATTGGACGTGGCACTCCAGTTCCACATTTTACTGTGAGCATAAGGAGAACAAAGATAAAGGAACAAAGGAGATGTTTGTGCTGTCCTTGTTGCATAGGCTTTGTTTTCCTCCAGAGGGGGGGGTGTATGAGGGGGTGAGGGACAGACAGAGATGGCCGGATCCAACTAGATGTTTGGTTTTACTGTACACCCGGTCCAATGTTTCCCCCTGGTTGCTAAGTCCATGTATTGAATGAATTTGGGAAGTACAGTTCTTAAGCATGCCCGATTAAAGTCGCCGGCGACGATAAAAGCTCCGTCGGGGTGTGCAAGATGCTTTTTATTGATAGCAGCGGGCAGGAGATTTAGCGCTATGCTAACGTTAGCATCCGGTGGAACGTAAACAGCAACCGCAATGACCACAGTTAGCTCTTTCGGTAGATTGAAGGGTCTACGCGATACTGCTAGAAACTCTATATCAGGTGAGCGGTGTGTGTGAGAGCAAAAAACGTGGTCGGGGTTCGAAACGAGTCGAAAGCCAGGATTGGAGAGTAGACGTGGTCAGGATCAAAACACTGGTCGAAGGCGGGAAACAGACGGTAGCAAAAGCAGGTGGGAGCCAGGGTCGAGAAAGCTTGCCTAAAGTACACTGAGGTTCACAGACGGACTGACAACAGGGGACAGATAGACGTGGGTTTAAATAGTGACAGGGAGACAATCAGAGTCCGAGGTAGTTGGTGCCAAAATTCAAATTTTTGATCGATTTTCCTATTCCTAATATAATTGTACTTTTACAACATTTTTGTATAGAAATTTATTTTGAAAAGATTTGAGAATATTGATATGAATGCGGCCCGACCTCATTGAGACCCTAGCTCTAGTGGCCCCCAAAATTCCCAAATTTTTGATTGACCAACTTTGAGACACAATTCTTTCAGCATATTTTTTAGTTTCCTCCCACTTCCAGTACATTTAGTGCTGCTTAGTATTGAAGGATTTTATACATTTGATTATAAAGGATTTTATACGATTGAATACAAGTTACATTTATTGAGTTTAATGCAAGATATTCACTGACTGGGCTTTAGTTCAATGGCAGGTCACGCTGTTCCAAATGCAGAATATTTTGACTAGGGAATTTTGATAACAGGATTCTGACGGAGGACAGCAGGCGTTGTTTTGAGAACAAGGCCCTGATGACGTAGAAATGCTCGGTGTTGTTTTTGAGTTTTCACGACATCGCGGCACTCTTTTCCGAGATGGTGGAGCCCAGGGGGCTTCGTTGGCGGGCCCATGGGAGGAGTCGGCACGCCATTGTGCAAGGAGAAGATGGCCAATAAGAAGAGAGAGCTAAAGGACTTCAGGAGAGAGCTTCCCAGAGACTCCAACGACACTAATTCGGCCGTTTTTAGTTAAATTGATAATGAAAAAAATTGAAAAAAAAAAAGTACAATTTGAAATGATCAAAAAACGTATAAAATATGAGGAAACCGTACATGGAAACAGACAGTTGCGAAACAAAACAACAAAAACTAGATAGGAATCCATTAAATAATTTTATGATTTACAGGGGCTTGAATACAAATTTCACCACAATTGGTAAAAATGTTGTCGTACTTTTTTAAAAATGGCAGGAAAAAATAAGAAATTTGAGCTATTATTTCCTATGGTTGTGTAAATAGCTGCCTGCTTTTGAAAATAGAACCCATGCTAACCATCTGAACCATATGTGTTAAACTTAAGGCCCCGTGGGGCAGATGTGGCCCGCCACATCATCTTGTGTGGCCTGTGTTACAGCTCTGAGAGAAGCACAAGACACAAAATAAGCTGCATATAGTCAAACGATGACTGGCTGTTTTAGATATGTCCACAGGATGTCGCCAAAGCCAGGTGCCACTTGCAAAGCACCCACCCTAGCTGTATTTTCTGACTGGCATTAATCAACCAGAGACCATTGAGGAAACCCACCCCGGTGTTATTTGTGTCAGGACCAGAACGGAAACAGGACCCAATTGCGTTACGTTTCTCACAAGTATTATTAAAGGAAAGAGGAAGGGCTGCGCCCACGATCTGGAGTTCCCTAGGCGATCCGAACACGGAAGTAGATCTTCGATGGAGGTGTCAAGGACCGAAAAACAGGTCAATAGCCGGTCAGGGGATCAAAAACGTGGTCGGGGTCAGAAACCGGTCGTAATTCAAGACGAGAGAGCAGATGTGGTCAGGATGAAAAACGGGTCGTAAATCGGGACAGGAGAGCAGACATGGTCGAGATCAAAAACGGGTCGTAGCTGGAGACAGACGGGAGCAAAAACGGGACAGGTGGGAGTCAGCGACTTCAAATAAAAAAAATACAAATAAAAAACAGATAGACCTTCAAGTCGTTAAATCAATCCTTAGTCTTATTCTCAATTTTCAGTCTGCATGAGCGGGAAAACCCAAGATCCTGACCAGATCTCCAAGGACGTTCATGCTGAGCTGGTAACTGTGGAGCCCCATGGAGGCTTCCAAGTTGTGCAGCGCGATGAGCATCAGGTTCTTCTCCCACAATCCCCGGCGATGAACATCTTCCAGCTGATTGGCCGAAAATAAGAATTGTGGATTAAAAGTCCCATTGTCATAAAACCATAAAACCATATCCTAACCTGGCTGTGGTACGTCTTTCCGTGCGTCTTCTTCCACAGCGTCCAGTGCGGATCCAGGTTGACCTCCAACATGGCCGCCGCCGGCAACACGAGCAGCATGACCAGCAGGAGACTCAAATTTGCTGAAATTCGGGGTTCGTACACAATTTCACCGCCAAATTTAAGCACCTTTCAAGCACTTTCAAGGCCATTTTTTTATTTTCAAAGGGAACCTATCAGGTTTTTATTTTCCGTTGACTTTCATAACTGAAATTAAGTCGCTATCTGGCTGTTAACACTGTCAAGAACCAGAATAGGAAGAGGACCCAGATGCGTAACGTTTCTCACACAAGCTTTATTTTTCGGGAAATGGGGTAGTCATGTACGCTAAAACAAACGCCAGTGATTCGGCGATTGCTGGGCGGGAGAGGTAAGGCAGCAGTCTGGCGTGGAACGTCAGGAAGCCAGAAGCCGACGAAATCAATACCAGTTACACGGACGGATTGGGTCGATACCGGACAGGACGGGACAGACAGGATTGATATCAGACACTGGAGACTGGAGTTTGGTAGCAAGAAGGAAGAGATAGACGGGAACGATACGAGACACTGGAGATCAATATCAAACAGGACAAAAAAGACGGGAACGATACCAGACACTGGATATTGATATCAAACAAACTGGAGATCGATATTAAAAAATCGCCGGGCAAAAAAGACGGGAACGACAGGAAACACAAGCAGGAAACCAGACATAGTCAAAACACACGTCTTGCGAGTGCAGAGGTTTGTAGACGGACTGACAAAGGGTGAGTGAGAGCACTGAGCTTAAATAGGAGGGAAGCCAATGAGTCAACGAGCCGCAGCTGGCGCCAAATGAGCAGGGCCAATTGGCAACCGTGACAAACACATACTTTGTGCTATTCTGAGCTATATCTATTGTTGATCAACGATCTTTTTGTGTCAATGGGCTGCTATAAACTGACATGAATTCTGCCATTCTGCTTTAACAATGCAGCTTGGCTACAGCACAGGGAAAGGGATCCATAGCAAGGTTTTTGCCTTTTGGGGTACCCGTAGCAGCATATGGCGGACAATTATATAAGCTCCCTCCAGGTGGGGCTCAAGTTACGTAAAATAAAAGCAAATGTCTTCACCTTCAAGAAAATCCACGTATATGTGAAAGTTCATGTATTTCTGCTTATGATTCAAATCAATATTGTTTTTCTATTTTATGAATATTTTTTTATTTTAAAATAGGAGATGCTAAATAATACACACTGTGCTTTTAAATACCGTCTTTTCACCAGAATTGGATCACAATAATCCTCATTCAGTAGCGGCTTTAAAGTGTTTTTAATTTAATATTTGTTGTGTATTTGTTTTTTGGGGTCCTTGGACCTTCAGTTCTAAATATTATGAACGTAACATTTTAAGTCCGCTGTTATCAAACCTACACTGAAACGACCCAACCTTGATCCAGAAAGCTTATGTAATTATAGACCTGTGTCAAACCAACCGGTTCTTTCTGAAGTACTTGAAAAATTGGTGGCACAGCAGCTGAATGATTTTATATCCGAAAACAATCTTTTTGAATCCATGCAATCAGGATTCAGGGCTAACCACTCTACTGAGACAGCTCTGATTAAGGTAACCAACTGGTAATGGACTCTGGCACTTCATCACTTTTGCTGCTGCTGGACCTTAGTGCTGCTTTTGACACAGTGGACCATGATATCTTACTAGAACGGTTGGAAAAATGGATTGGTCTCTCAGGAACCGTCCTCTCATGGTTCCGATCCTACCTTTCAGATAGGGCGCACTGTGTTAAATATGGCGTAATGACATCTGAGCCCTTGAGTGTTAACTGTGGTGTTCCACAGGGTTCAGTACTTGGCCCCCTTCTTTTAAGCATTTACATGCTTCCATGAGGTGATATCAATCGCAAGTATAATATCAGTTTTCATTGCTACGCAGATGACACTCAACTCTATCTTCCGTTGGAGGGATCTGCCACAATAAATTGTGGAAATTTGGAGGCCTGCCTCACTCAGATAAAAGAGTGGACGTCACTAAATTTCTTGCGTCTTAACTCTGAAAAGACTGAAATGTTAGTTATTGGTCCACCTAAATGCCGTGACTAATTCTCAAAAATTGCTGTGAACATTGACAAATGTCACATCACACAGAGTAACTCAGTTAAAAATTTAGGTGTCCTATTTGACCCCGATCTGTCCTTTCAAACACACGTGAAGAAAATTCCTAGAACCGCTTTCTTCCATCTTCGCAACATTGCTAAAATTCGTTCTATACTGTCTCAGTCGGATGCGTATATTATAATTCACACTTTGTTACCTCCCGTCTCGATCACTGTAATGCACTACTCTCCGGTCTCCCGAAGTCCAGAATCAAGAGTCTTCAGCTGGTACAAAAAGCTGCAGCGAGGCTTTTAACTAGGACAAGAAAGTCCGATCACATTACGCCGATTTTGGCTAACCTGCATTGGCTCCCTGTTAGCCTAAGATGTGATTTCAAGGTTCTCTTGGTATTATACAAAATCATACATGGACTTACTCCCTCGTATCTTTCAGATTTAATTTCCCCCTATGTTCCGGTCCCGAGCCTTCGCTCTGAAAATGCTGGTCTACTCGTGATCCCAAGAGCCAAGAAGAAATCAGGATGTTCGAAAGCGTTCTCCATTCGGGCCCCGGTGCTGTGGAATGCTCTTCCCCCTGAGATCTGACCTGCAACCTCAGTGGAAATGTTTAAATCTAAGCTTAAAACACACTTCTACTCTATAGCATATGAATAACCTATACTTTTTGTTGACAATATTGCAGTATTATTTGTTATTGCAACATTCATTTTAGCCTGGTCATCCTGAAAGGGGGATTACCACATGTGCGGTCCCTTCTCAAGGTTTCTTCAATTTCCTCATGTTCAGGTTTTAGAGTTTTTCCTTGCCCTCATGTTGGTTTCAGATCAGGGGATGGTGTCATAATAGTCATAAATAATAGTCTATGCAATAACCTGAGCAGCCCTTTGAGACTCTTTGTGATTAAGGGCTATACAAATAAAAATGACTTGACTTTTAGTTTCGTTATGTACACTGCAGCATTAAATGTCATTTAAATATCAACAGGATGCTTAGTTCTGAATACTGAAGAAGGCAGGATTTCAAAATAGTAGTTCCTTGGAAGGTTTTATTACAGAATCTATTCTGTCTATAAATAAATGAATGGACAATAACTGTGGCAATTCACTTATGCAAATGCTGATGTGCTTTACCATAATTCGTCTAGAAAAAGGGCAGTCTATAAGTTGATTCAAATGGAGATTGTTTATCATAGAGTTTTAAAAATGCTCGGGTTGAATAGAGGGGTGTTGAGCACCCCTCCAAAACGAGATGGTTACGCCCATGATCGAATCACTTAAAAACTCTTACAAAAACTTTACAAATTGTTTAAATTTTATGTGACCTAAATCCATAAAAAACACATTTTAAAGTGACGCGCTATGCCATTTAGAGCAAAATGATGAAAAATAACGAATACTTTGTGAAAGTTGGTGCGACTTGCCTGAATGAAGCATCTCAAAGGCCGAAGAGGAAGCTAAGATTTCTCGAAGTTCCTCTTCGACTAACTGAATATATTCAGCTTCCAATAAAAAAGGTTTTCAGGTATTTCAGCAAAGAATAATGCGTCAAAAAGAGGAAGAAGAAGAGAAAAAAACCGTTTTGTGGGTTATTTCCTCTTTTACTAGAGTTAAAAAGAAGTCAACAGCGATGGCTAGCGGCTCATATATTCACTGCACTTCTCTTCCGGTCTATGACGTCACGAAAACCACTTTTCACACTTTATTAATTTCATATTGTACAAAACATCACTTTCTCAACACCTTCATAACAATAGTGATCACAAGAATAATGTCCACAATGACAAGGGAAGAAATGTTATTGATTTTTAAATCAAAACAGATCCGTAACATGTACTGTATGTGCCGGTAAACACAATAAACAGATTTGCTTAAAGAGACAGTGTGTGTGTTATCTAGACTTCATTAAAATCATAGTGATTCGAATAATAGGCAAAAATAAACAAACCATCAAATAATTGAAATGATATTTGCATTTATTTTACATAACAGGAGTCTCACATAAAGGAACTGGCGTCATTATCCGCCATTTTGCTGCTACGGGTACCCACAAACCTCAAAAAGGCTGAGGCGAAAAATGAAAAGTAATATGTTGGTTGCTTGGAATGTCTGTAGTTTGTATTCTCCCTTGTGTTTTTGTTTTTGTTTTTGGTTGCACTACACAATACAGCGACCTCTAGTGGGCCAGTAAGACACACAGTCCCTTTAAACAACAATATTGTGGGTATCATTATTTATGTGATTGTTTATGTGACAACTTTCAGCGTTTTTTTTCTTTAATTTTAAAACAAATTGTGATTTTTGACAAATTATAGGTCAAAGTAGAGACTAAAATATGATACATTTGAGTTTTCTCATTTTTAAATACGAATTACTGTTTTTTTTTTTTTTTAACAATACAATCTTTTCTGCTTTTATTTTGTTATCCAATGTTTTCATTTATAAATAAAATGATAAATAAAATGCTATGTTTTGGTCACTTTGAGTCTCCGTAGTTTGTATTCTTCGTTGTGGTTTTTAACACTCGTTTTTGGTTGAGGTAATCAAGTGAAACACACTGTTCCTTTAAAATAATCAAAATGAGCTGAACTTAATGCTTGTTCATTTAAGAATTTCTCTCTTCTATCATAAAACACCATACAGTGACATCTCGTGGTCAAATAATACACACTGTCCCTTTACCCGTTACGCCAGGAACCATATCACCGACACTTGCATAAATATAATTTAGTCCCTTCTTGATTTCCGTAGGTCTGCGTCGCCCAGCGACACCGTAAAGATTTCAGAGATGCGAGAGACTGGTTGCCGTGGAGACGGCCGGGCGCTCACGCCATCGGGTAGCTAGCCAAGTTAGCGATGCCGCACAGGTTTCCACGGTTACGCGCCAGCTTGATGTAGCCTCTGTTGCCCCAGCTCTCGCCCCAGCTGTTCAGAAAAAACAGATTTTTTTTTTAATAATTCTTCATGGAATACAGTTCTATGGCGATATGGTGATGAGATCGGACCTGTTCTTGATGAGCCAGTACTTTTTGCCCCTAGCCGTCACGCCGTAGCCCACCGCTAGCACAGCGTGGTTGACATCGTCCGGGTTGCAGTTGGGGTCGTAGTAAATACCTGGGAAGGACATGAGATACCGTGTTTGGGAGGCAGGGTCAATGCTCCCTCTAAGCTGCACATTCTCAGCCCTCAAGAAAATTGAGCCAGCTCACAAAAATCAGGGCTCGAAATTGCTAATTAAGAAGCCAATTAAGTCAAAGTTACAGTGCATGAAGATAAAAATACACGGGTTCCCCTGACGTTGTGTTCTAAATGCGGTATTTTGAAGTCAATGTCGAAGTAGAACGAAGTTGAGTAAAGTCAATAGAGTTTTTCGAGAACCGGCTTCTTCGGCTCGGCTCACTAAAGAGAACCGGCTCTTTCGAGTCCCAAACGGCTCTTTGGGTTGTTTTTGCTTCTTTCATCCCTACACGACCAAATATTATGTAAAATTGTGCACAAAATGACTTAAAGGAAGGGGGAATAGAACAAAAAGAAAAAAATAGCAAAATGAAAAAGTAGTGAAAAGCTGAGAAAAAATAAACAAAAGGAAGAGAAAAAAGAAGGAGAAATTCAGAAAAAAAGCCAGAAAAAAAGAAAAGAAAGAAAAAAGGAAAAAAGTGAATAGAGAACAAAACGAAATAAAGTAACAGCTAGGAAAAAATAAACACAATGAGATTTTTTTAAAGTAATCAAAAAAATATAGAAAAAAAACAGGGAAAAAGAAGAAAAAGTTTGTGTTGCATTCAAATCATTTCCAATGATACCAAGTCAATCTTGTTGCCAACATTGTACTTCCAGTAAAAAAATGTGATTAAATACAGTTGTGTATCGTGCAACCGACTCAATAAGCCCCCAAAAATGTTAGTATCATGCAACAAAAGATACCAGGAAAAAAAAGAAATGGAAATGAATGAATGAATGAATGAAAATTTTTATTTCGAACATAAAAATAAAAACAGGACAAAAACAATGAGTCAACAACGAAATAATGTCCCACAAAATGTTCGAAAAGGGGTAGTCAGAAGCAGATGCTTATTTTTCCTACCCCTTTATCTTCCCTATTAAATACATTTTATAGATAGCTCCCTCTTGTGTACAATACAACAAAATCTCATGGATATACTTATTACATAGGTCAGATATCAATAATTATAAGTTACAATAATCACATATTTTATACACTAATCTTCGCAATACCCATCCCTCAACGTCATAATGCGCATAATGTCACTGCGGCACCAGTGATAATATCAATAAAAATAAACACAATATTTATAACAGTTCTGATGTGATAATAGCACAATAACAACAAGTTAGCCATGGTTTGAAGTGCAGTATTTCCAGTCTCCCTCATATCCCATTTTCTTCATCTCTGTATTTCGCCAGTAATGTTTTTTTGAACACATGGATATTTGGACATTGTTTGATTTCATTTTGCAAATTATTCCAAAGTCTGACTCCACACACAGACACACACATACTTCTCCTGGTGGTTCTCACCTTTGGGATTTTGAATTCACCACAGCCCCTCAAGTTATAATTTCCCTCTTTCCGAGTGAATAATCTTTGTATGTTTTCTGGCACTATGTTTTTGTTGACCTTAAATAACAGTTGTGAAGTGAAAAATTTTATTAAATCATCCAATTTCAATAAATTGGACTGCATGAATAAAATATTGGTATGATCCCGATATCCTACCCTGTGTATGGTTCTTATTGCACGTTTTTGAAGGATAAAAAGGGGCTGTAGTGAACTTTTGTAATTATTGCCCCAGACTTCTGCACCATAGGTTAAATATGGCAGAACTAGAGAACAATATAATAAATACAATGCATTATAATGTAAAAGAACTTTGGTTTTATTAATTATTGAAATGCTTTTAGATACCTTTGTTTGTATGTGTCTGATGTGTGTTTTCCAACTTAATTTATTGTCTATTATGACCCCTAAAAACTTAATTTCTGATACAATGTCTATCGTGACACCATCCATTTTTACTTCTAAATCTTGATTTGCCTTACGATTACCAAAGAATATTACTTTGGTTTTATTTAAATTTAAAGATAATTTATTTATATCCATCCATACTTTTAGGTTAATTAGTTCACGATTAATACAGGTTACCAAATCCATATAGTTATCATTTGAATAGAAAATGTTAGTGTCATCTGCAAATACTCAAAAATCTTGCGAAAGAATTGTAAAAACAAATGACGTTTGAAGGCCGTACAACCTTTGCAATAGTATACGAGTCAATTCATTCAAAAGAGAAAAATAATTTTGCATTGCCGGAAACTCGGCAAAATGTAACTTGATGTCGAGATTTGGACATGTTTGATAATGATTTAGTTGCCACACTTGGGATTGCCATGGCTCACTGTTGTTTCAAGCGCTGCTCACCGACTTTGTGTGAACACTCAGACCCGCGGAAAATTACAGGGAACATTGCCGAGGTAAGGTCTTTAGCCCAAGCCTGTGTTAACCCGACCTGGATTGGGGCCTAAAATGTCAATCATAACGTAGGGGACAGGCTTCTCTCTCGCTGACTTTTATATAAAAAAACATGATTGTAAATGTCTGTTCTTCACGTCTGGTTCAAAAATGTTGACCCGAGGAAATACCTGAACCAAGCGTAGAACAGTTTTTAATTTAGAACTCATTGATAAAACTGCAAAAGGTTTGGAGGAAAGACCTCCAGAGGAAAGACCAGTACCAAGCGTAGAACAGTTTTAATCTAGAACTCATTTGTAAAACCACATAAGGTTTAGAGGAAAGACCTCCAGAGGAAAGACCTGAACTAACTGTAGAACAGTTGTTTATTTAGAACTCATTGATAAAACTACATAGGGTTTAGAGGAAAGACCTCCAGGGGAATGACCTGAACCAAGCGTAGAACAGTAGCTAATCTAGGCCTCATCGATAAAACTGCATAAGGTTTGGAGGAAAGACCTCCAGGGGAAAGACCTGAACCATACGTAGAACAGTTAATCTAGAACTCATTGATTAAAACGACATAAGGTTTAGAGAAAAGACCTCAAGAGGAATGACCTGGACCAAGCGTAGAACAGCTGTTTGTCTAGACTCATCAATAAAGTTGAATAAGGTCTGGAGGAAAGACCTCGAGAGGAATGACTTGAACAATGCATAGGACAGTTGTTATCCTAGAACAGGGGTGGCCAACCCGGTCCTCAAAAGCCGCATGTCCTGCATGTTTTGGAGGTTTCTCAGGTGATGCAAATTTTAAGATTGTTTGCAAGCTGTGCGGGAGCTTGATAATGACCCAGGTGATTGGGATCACCTGTATTTGAACAGAGAAACTCCATAAACATGCAGGACATGCGGCTCTTGAGGACCGGGTTGGCCACCCCTGTCCTAGAACTCATCGATAAAACTGCATAAAGTTTGGAGGAAAGACTTGAGAGGAAAGACCATAACCAAGCGTAGAACAGTAGCTAATCTAGAACGCTTTAATTAGAATACATAAGGTTTGGGGGAAAGACCTCGAGAGGAATGACCTGAACCATGCGTAGAACAGTTGTTTATCCAAAACTCATTGATAAAACCATATAAGGTTTGGAGGAAAGACTTGAGAGGAAAGACCAGAACCAAGCGTAGAACCAGCTCGGTAGCCTAGATGGTAGGGCGCCCGCTCCAGGACTGGGAGGTCGCTGGTTCAAGCCTCGGCCGAGTCATACCCAAGACTTACAACATTGGTACATGCGTAGAATAGCTATTTATTTAGAACTCATCAATAAAACTGCAAAAGGTTTGGAGGAAAACCTCCAGAAGAAAGACCAGAACCAAGCGTAGACAGTTGTTTATCTAGAACTCATCAATAAAATTGCAAAATGTTTAGATGAAAGACCTCCAGAGGAATGATCAGAACCAAGCATAAGAACAGTTGTTTATCTAGAACTCATTGATTAAACCACATAAGGTTTGGAGGAAATACCTCCAGAAGAAGGGCCAGAACCAAGCGTAGAACAGTTGTTTATCTAGAACTCATCAATACAAAACTCAATTCCAATGAAGTTGGGAAAGTGTGTTAATTGCAAATAAAAATTGATCCAAGTAAATTGCAAATTCTTTTCAACCCATATTTAAATGAATGCACAGCAAAGACAACATATTTATTGTCTTCACTCATAAACTTTATTGTTTTGGGAGAAAATCATCAACTCTGTAATTTGATGACAGCAACACGTGCCAAAATAGTTGGGACAGGTGTCAATAACTACTCAGAAAGTGGATGAATGGAAATCAACCAACTATTTGCAGGTGAACAGATGAATTAGCAACAGGTGAGAGTTGTTACTGGGTATAAAAAAGGGAGACCCGAACAAGCTAAGTCATTCACATGCAAGGATGGGGCGAGGTTCACCTCTTTGTGAACAACTGCGTGAGCAAATTGTTGAACAGTTTAAAAACAACATTCCTCAAAGTACAATTGCAAGGAATTTAGGGATATCATCATCTACAGTCCATAATATTGTGAAAAGGTTCAGGGAATCTGGAGAAATCACTGTGCGTAAACGGCATGGCCGTAAACCATTATTGAATGCCCGTGACCTCCGAGCCCTCAAGCGGTACTGCATTAAGAACCGACATCAATGTGTAAAGGACATCACCACATGGGCTCAGGAACACTTTGGAAAACCACTGTCAGTCAATACAGTTCGACGCTATATCCGTAAGTGTGGGTTAAAACTTTATGTTGCAAAGCGTAAGCCATTCATCAACAACATCCAGAAACGCCGCAGGGTTCTCTGGGCCCGAGCCCATCTAAAATGGACTGATACAAAGTGGAAAAGTGTTCTGTGGTCTGATGAGTCAGTTTTCCAAATTGTGTTTGGAAATTGTGGACGTCGTGTCCTCCGGTCCAAAGAAGAACAGAACCACCCAGACTGTTATGCACGCAAAGTGCAAAAGCCAGCATCTGTGATGGTATGGGGGTGCATGAGTGGCCAAGGAATGGGTAACCTGCACATCTGTGAAGGCACCATTAATGCAGAAAAGTACATTCAGGTTTTGGAACAAAGTATGTTGCCATCCAAACAGAATCTTTACCATGGGCGCCCTTGCTTCTTCCAGCAGGATAATGCCAAGCCACACACTGCACGTCTCACGACAGCGTGGCTTCGTAGTAAGAGGGTGCGGGTGCTTGACTGGCCTGCCTGCAGTCCTGACCTGTCTCCCATTGAAAATGTGTGGCGCATTATAAAGCGCAGAATAAGACAAAGGAGACCCCGGACTGTTGAACAGCTGAAGCTGTACATAAAGCAAGAATGGGAAAGGATTCCACTATCAACGATTCAACAACTAGTCTCCTCACTTCCTAAACGTTTATTGAGTGTTATTAAAAGGAAAGGTGATGTAACACAATGGTGAAGAAGCCCCTTTCCCAACTACTTTGGCACTTGTTGCAATTATAAAATTCTAAGTTTATCATTATTTGCTTATGGAAATAAAGTTTATGAGTTTGAACATGGATAATCTTGTCTTTGTGGTGTATTCATTTAAATATGGGTTAGAAAAGGTTTGCAAGTCATTCTATTCTAATTTTACTGACATTTTAAACTTTTTCCCAACTTCAATGGAATTGACTTTTGTAAAACTGCAAAAGGTTTGGAGGAAAGACCATGAGAGGAAAGACCAGTACCAAGCATAGAACAGTTGTTTATCTAGAACACATCATAAAACTGCAAAAGGTTTGGAGGAAAGACCTCCAGAGGAATGACCAGAACCAAGCATAGTACAGTTGTTTATCTAGAACTCATTGATAAAACCACATAAGGTTTGGAGGAAATACCTCCAGAAGACCTGAACCAAGCATTTTTTTTTCACTAACCTCTCATGTAGAACTGAAAAGTCCCCAGGGAGGCGTCAATGCCCACCGAGACGGGTCCCACTTTGTAGAGCGCCACCGCCAGGGCTTGTTCGTCACCTTCAGGGATCTCCTTGAAACTGCGACATTGGGCGGCTGTTCCGGAGGAGTTGAAGCGGCACATTTGCGCCTGCGGGGGGCGCCAGAGAGAAACAGATCATTTCAAACTAGGGTCACCAACAGCGTGCTGGTGGACCAGTTCTGAAAACAATTAACCAGTTGTGAGTCATTGTAATTTCCCAGGAAACGTATGTTATAGTCATGACTAAGCCTATTTCAACCTTATTTAAAATACTTTACATGGTCAGAACATAGTAATTACCACATGGAGATATTCTCCCTACGCATATACGAAATAGGATAAAATACTCAAATCAGGTGGTCAGTTTGAATGTGCATATTTGGTTGTGTGTCACCTGTAGCGGATGGTAGGCAACATATAGGGAAAGGGGTGTGACTTACACAGGAATAACACGGCAATGGAAAATTGGTCATGCTAATGCACAGAAATTTAAAATATAAGTGTGATGAAGTTTATTATTTTTATTTATAAGAAAAAGAGAAAAAGAGGAAACGTTTTGGACAGTACCCAGAGTAGATCTTTGAGTGGTTTGAAGACAAAATGGATATGGGGTTTCTCGGCTAAGTGTTCGTATGCAAACTTGCAATATTGCACCAGAAAATATGAACATTTTAGGGGGTCTTTTACTATGCAAGTATATAGCGTAATTTGTAATTAGTCACTTTTGTAGTAAAACTCTACTTTTGGACCTTAGTAATATGGAGGGGAACTGAGTTACTTTTTAAAAAAATGAAGTTACTAGTAACTGTAGCTAATTGCTATTTTTTGGTAACATGCCCAACATAGTAATTATAAGTTGTTAATTTAATCAGATAGATAGATAGATAGATAGATAGATAGATAGATAGATAGATAGATAGATAGATAGATAGATTATGGCGGCAGTGGCTCAGGAGGTAGAGCGCTCGTCTTGGGATCAAAAGATCTCCGTTCGAATTTCGGCTCCTCCGTGTTTCATATCGAAGTGTCCTTGGGTAAGACACTGAACCCCTAATACCCCCAATAAGCAGGTTAGCGCCTTACATGGCTGCACGGCTGCTATTGGGAAATGTGAAGCACAATGTAAAGCGCTTTGGGAAGTCTTGACTTGAAAAGCGCTATATAAATGCAGATCATTTCATTTTGGGGCGGCAGTAGCTCAGGAGGTAGAGCGCTCGTCTTGGGATCAAGGGATCCCAGTTCGAATCCCGGCTCGTCCGTGTTACATGTGGAAGTGTCCTTGGGTAAGACACTGAACCCCTAATACCCCCAATAAGCAGGTTAGCGCCTTACATGGCTGCAAGGCCGCTATTGGGAAATGTGGAGCACATTGCAAAGCGCTTTGGGAAGATAGATAGATAGATAGATAGATAGATAGATAGATAGATAGATAGATAGATAGATAGATAGATAGATAGATAGATAGATAGATAGATAGATAGATAGATAGATAGATAGATAGATAGATAGATAGATAGATAGATAGATAGATAGATAGATAGATAGATAGATAGATAGATAGATAGATAGATAGATAGATAGATAGACAGACAGACTGATAGATGTTTAGGTAGATAGATGTTTAGGTAGATAGATAAATAGATAAATGGATAGATGTCTAGATGTCTAGATAGATAGATGTCTAGATAGATGTCTAGATAGATGTCTAGGTAGATAGATTAATGGATAGATGTCTAGATGTCTAGATAGATGTCTGGATAGATAGATAGATGTCTAGGTAGATGGATAGATGTCTAGATAGATGTCTAGATAGATGTCTAGATAGATGTCTAGATAGATGTCTAGATAGATAGATAGATGTCTAGATAGATGTCTAGATAGATAGATAGATAGATAGATAGATAGATAGATAGATAGATAGATAGATAGATAGATAGATAGATAGATAGATAGATAGATAGATAGATAGATAGATAGATAGATAGATAGATAGATAGATAGATAGACAGATAGATGTTTAGGTAGATAGATGTTTAGGTAGATAGATAAATGGATAGATGTCTAGATGTCTAGATAGATGTCTGGATAGATAGATAGATAGATGTCTAGGTAGATGGATAGATGTCTAGATAGATGTCTAGATAGATGTCTAGATAGATGTCTAGATAGATGTCTAGATAGATGTCTAGATAGATAGATAGATAGATGTCTAGATAGATAGATGTCTAGATAGATAGATAGATAGATAGATAGATAGATAGATAGATAGATAGATAGATAGATAGATAGATAGATAGATAGATAGATAGATAGAGGGGCACGGGCGTGTTGGACTTTGGGGAACTTTTTTTCTGTAACTTTCCTAGAGTAGAGTGCAATTGCACCTCCACTACACTAGGGGGCAGTGGCGTTCTCTGTGGCAGAGTGTTTAGTTTACATTTAGCCTCCACGCAGTTCATTAAGCCCAGAGTATAAGCATTGCGTATCGAGAGTAGACACAAAGTGAAGTAGACCCTCAAGTGACTGCATTGAAAAAATAATTAACACGGATACGGAGGCAGACAAAAGGTGACTGGGTAAAGAGTCAAACAAAAGTCTCCCCCTGAAAGCGAAGACGAGGAAGTTTGACGAACCTTGTGTAGCACTTCACTGCACCCTTGGAGGGAGACGAGCAAAGACTGGTGTGCTTGCTAGGTTATTGGCAGCGGACAGGGCATAGCCAAATCAACGAAGCTGCCTATTAAACACTTTACAGTGATTTAACCAGCGAAAATGGGCCGAAAGGTGTAAATTTGGAAACATTTTGTCTCCTATAACCACCAATATTGTTGTTTTGTCCCCACCAATATTATGTGATAATTTGAAAGAAGAAGCGAGAGGATTTCTTCTTCAGAGAGGGGGACTGACAAAAAATAATTGATTTAGAGAAACCAAAAAGTCGCTCTCAGCTAAAGAGACTACACTTAGCGGAGACACCCCATATCCATATTGTCTCCGAACCACTCAAAGATCCTCATCCCTAAGCTTACCTCTCCCACATAGGGGTACGCCTCCTCCGAGTCGATGCCTCCATTATCCCTGACGTATTTGAAGGCGTTGGTCATGTATCCTCCGCCGCAGCCTTTGTTTGCGGCCACACAGTCCACCAGGTTCTGAGGACTTAAGTCTCGGAGGACGCCGGTGGTCTTGGCCAGTTGACCCTCAAGAGCCCCCGCTGAACTGAAGGCCCAGCAGGAGCCACAAGTACCCTGAGCAGGGCAAATAAACCTAGTCAGCATTTTCTTTTTCTTGCTACTACACTTACTTCTCTGTTTATGTATCATATTATTCTATTTTACAGTTGTTTTGTGCAAATTTATATTAAAGTCACAGACGAAGAACATAGGTGTTGGTTTGTTAGGGTGAATTTGCATTGTTCGTTATGGCCGCTAGATGCCAGCATTTCACACATTTTAATACAGTGATACTCTGTGGCAACATTTCATGTCTGCTTTTTTTCTCTAAAATCTACAAAATACATTAAATGATTTACTTTGAGTGTTTTCAAACATTTAACCCTAAATAAAATGCAGTTTAAATATTGTTTTTGTATTTTGGATCATTTTTTGGTCCGCAGTGCAATGTCATCAACTTCCTCAAACAATTATAAAATAATTTGATTAACTTCACTAAAATCAATGTCATTTGGCAATAAAATGCAATTAAATAATATTGCAATATTTTATTTGCTATTTTGTTCAAACTCTAATTAACCACCCTGTTAGAATGTGATCAAATCCCCCCACCCAAAAAGACTACAATTCCATAAAAGCCATTTACCGGAAGTGACATCATTTGATTTTGTTCAACTGTGATAAACGCGGTAAGCATCAACTTTTATTCAACACATGTTTTATTTTATTTTAATACCTGTAAAAGACACTTTTAAAGGTCTACCATGTTGTTGCATATTATGTAAAATGTTTATGGAGTACATTCAGAAAAAACATAAACGATTTAGTTATTAAACTTGTGTTATTTTGTTGAAAGTTAGCTAGCTAAAAGTTTACCGGCTAAAGAGCTACACCGAGATTAACGAAACAAATTCCACTCTTTTTGGTCTATGAACAGGTTGAAGAGGTGCCCTAACGGAGAGAATTGGGTCAGGGAGTGATAATGATAATATCTATTATCTGCACTGCTTATCCACAGTAGGGTCGCAGGGGTGCTGGAGCCCATCCCAGGCATCCTCGGGCAGTGGGCGGGGCACACAGAGACCAACAACTCACTCTCTCATTCACGCCTGATATGCATGTTTTTGGAATGTGGGAGGGAACCAGAGTGCCCGAGGAAACCCATGGGGAGAACATGCAAACTCTGCTCAGGAAGGCTGGTGGCTGGATTTGATCCCATGACCTCAGAACTGTTGTGCCACTGTACCACTCAGCTGTCGTGACGCATAATGATAATAATAATAATTCTCTATTAATATTATTAAAATTATAATATGTGTTAATGGACATTTTTTTTAAAAAATAAATATTGTAAATATCTTTATACTTGTATCAATCCCTGAGCTTAATCACTATGTATCTCTTAGGTTTAAACACATTACTGTTTTAATCGTAAAATATATGAAAATACATATTTTTTTTCTGTTTTTTTTTCTTTTTATTACATGACTGCAAAATTTTGCTGCAAAAAAATCCAATAGTGTTCTTAAATTGGTGTTTTTGAATGTTGGCTTTTCGGAAAAGTTCAGAAAAATACATTCGGAAGGGTGAAAAAGGTCCTGAAATATGATATAAATAACAATTTTTCAGAGAAAAGTAAATAAAACCGCAAAAAGCAGCCAAAATGTATCCATGATTAACCCTTAGACGGGTGCAATCTTCTAATTTTACACTAGATGTCAGACTTTCGCGTTTTTGAACTTTCCTCTTTAGTCTAAAACGGGTTTGATTTGATTAAAATGTGATTTTAGATCCGTTAACTGAATTTTACACAGTATCCAGTCACCACTTACGTTTTATATTTAATATAAATATATTTTGATATGATAATTTAAGCCGGGGACACAACTGCTACATGTTTTTTTTATTAAGTTAAACAGCAACAACAAAAACGCATTGAGAAAATGACTTAAATGACGTAAAATGCATATTTCTAAAATAAACCAAATGAAAAATAGAAGTAAATTGTATATAGGTAAGGACTGTTTTAATTGCAGCTCCTGTCTCCAATGCAAAACCCCCCAAAATATCCTTCTCGTGGTAAATGGTAAATGGTCTGCATTTCTATAGCGCTTTTTAAGTCAATGAAGACCTCCCAAAGCGCTTTACAATGTGCTTTACACTTACCCATTCACACACACACTCGCACATCAATAGGGAGTCAGACTCCAAACATTTTGAGGATAAGCAAGATGCTAAATGGTCTGCATTTCTATAGCGCTTTTCAAGTCAATGAAGAGCTCCCAAAGCGCTTTACAATGTGCTTCACACTTACCCATTCACACACACACTCGCACACCAATAGGGAGTCTGCCTCCAAATGTTTTGAGGATAATCAAGATGTTAAATGGTAAATGGTCTGCATTTCTATAGCGCTTTTCAAGTCAATGAAGAGCTCCCAAAGCGCTTGACAATGTGCTTCACACTTACCCATTCGCACACACACTCGCACACCAATAGGGAGTCAGCCTCCAAACGTTTTGAGGATAATCAAGATGCTAAATGGTAAATGGTCTGCATTTCCATAGCGCTTTTCAAGTCAATGAAGACCTCCCAAAGCGCTTTACAACGTGCTTCACTCTTACTCATTCACACACACACACCAATAGGGAGTCTTCCTCCAAACATTTTGAGGATAATCAAGATGCTAAATGGTAAATGGTCTGCATCGTAGGAGATCAATTCTTAATTTGGAACCATTATTTATCTTATCTTAGTGTATTTTTACTTGCATACATCAGGTGTCAGCAACCTTTTCGGTGTGGAGTTCCACTTTCAAATTTCCTCGTAAATCAGTGTGTTTTTTCAGTGTGTTTTATATTTTAAGGAGCTGTCATTTTACACCAGTCCGAATAGACAACATGGATAGACATTTTAATCGTATAACTGACCAATTCATCGTCCACTATTCTTGTTCATCAATCAACTAAAAAAAAGAATGTGAAAAACAAGTGGAAAGGCCTGTAGCCATCCATGACTTGAACTTTTTACCACAAGAATTACCGTATTTTCCGCACTATAAGGCGCACCGGGTTATAGGGCGCACCCCGAAAAAAAAGTTTTTGGTCCTATTTTTGACATACATAAGGCGCACCGGATTATAAGGCGCTACAATGGGAACGTGAACAAAACAGTCAGATCGTTCAGTCCAACTTCTTACCCCCTTAACATTCCCAAAGCTTGCAAAGACGCAAATACGTGTCGAGAACACGTGCGGATGCGGTGTCCGTACGATGTCACTCAAATGCATCGTTCCATCATTCGGAAGGTTAAAGTCTTGGGATTCAAGAAATGCCAACCATTCCTTAGTTTCTATTTTCGCTCGCAACTTTACTGTGCATATGACAAAAAACACTTAAAATTGAGTTTAATTTAAAAATAGACACTCCATTCCATCCATTATCTGCACCGCTTATCACAGAAACATCGAGTTCAGTCTGAAACAAGATACAGGGATAATATATAGCCGGAGTAGCTCACCGAAGTCGTTTTGTTCATAATAATGTGCAGCCAATGTCCTCTTATATCCGTGAGTGTAGTAAATCCAGGAGAATAAAATATTTACAAATACAGTATAGTAAAAAATGCTTTCTGTATGCCGTCAACCACGTGCTATACACATTCATCTTTTTCGGCCAATCGCAGGCTTTGTTTTGCCGTTTAGGCCAATGCTAGCCTGTAAATGATAAAAAGGATCCGCCCTTTGACCTCCGAATAACTTTAGCCAATAGCGATCGATTCAAATGATGATTGACACATTGGTTAGCCAATGAAACGCCGGTAAATAAATCCCAGCATACACCGCGGACTACTCCACGTTCGGGGGAAAATCGAGTCGGCGGCTGCAAGTTAGTTGCAAGACTTTGCGAATTAATTTTGTTCCATAGATAAGGCGCACTGTATTATAAGGCGCATGGTCAGCTTTTGAAAAAAATTAAGGCTTTTAGGTGCGCCTTATAGTGCGAAAAATACGGTAACCCGAATCAAGCATTCTTCATCAACAATGATCTACAATCAGAAAACAAGCAATATGGACTGCTACCATAACATTCATCAATGAAATCTTATTGCAGAAAATATAAAAACTTGAAATCACAGCAGCAAACCAGAAGGGGCACACGCGCATATACGCACACACACGCTTCTTTAAAATATTCGCCATCAGTAAATCGTTTTCTGTGCTTTGTTATGCAGTGAGCCATGTGATAGCTTGCTTCAGTGGTGGTGTTTTGAGTAGTGACAAAGGTTTTCAGGGTCTGTGTTTGTAGCCATCTAGCTAGCATTTTGTTTCTTTTGAATGCTATCCAGCTTTATATTTTTTGCGAGTTATCAAGCTAAATATTGGCCTCGTTTTTAGCTAGCATTTTAGCCTTTATTTTAGCTTTTATTCTGGCTTTTTAGTTGTTTTTTTACTCTTCTAAATGGCTATTTAGTTCATTTATAGTTTTTTTAACCTTTTAAACTTTCTAGATAACTATTAAGCTACCCTTTTAGCTATTTAGTGAGCCATCTAGCTAGCATTCTATATCATTTGAATGCTATCCAGCTTTCCTTTTATTTGCTATATTAAGCTAAGTCTTAGTTAACAATTTAGCCTTTGTTTTAGCTTTGTTTCTGCCTTTTTTTGTTGGTTTTTACTCTTTTAACTAGCTCTTTAACTCCTTTATAGTTTATTTACCTGTTAAACTTTCTAGCTAACTATCAAGCTACCTTTTTAGCTATTTATCTAGCCATCTAGTTAGTATTTTATATCTTTTAAATGCTATCCAGCTTTATATTTTTTGCTAGTTATCAAGCTAAATCTTGGCCTCGTTTTTAGCTAGCAATTTAGCCTTTATTTTAGCTTTGTTTCTGGCTTTTTTTTAGTTGGGTTTTACTCTTTTAACTAGCTATTTAACTCCTTTATAGTTTTTTTTACCTGTTAACCATTCTAGATAACAATCAATCTACCTTTTTAGCTATTTAGCTAGCCATCTAGTTAGTATTTTATATATTTTAAATGCTATCCAGCTTTACATTTTTTGCTAGTTATCAAGCTAAATCTTGGCCTCGTTTTTAGCTAGCAATTTAGCCTTTGTTTTAGCTTTTTCCGGCTTTTTAGTTGTTTTTTACTTTTTTTTTTTACTAGATATTTAGCTCCTTTATAGTTTTTTACCTGTTAACATTTCTAGCTAACCGTCAAGCTACCTTTTAGGTATTTAGCTAGCCATCTAGCTAGCATTTTATATCTTTTGAATGCTATCCAGCTTTACTTTTTTCTCTAGTTATCAAGCTAAATCTTGGCCTTGTTTTAGCTAGCATTTTATATCGTTTGAAAGGTATCCAGCTTTACATTTTTTGCTAGTTATCAAGCTAAATCTTGGCCTCGTTTTTAGCTAGCAATTTAGCCTTTATTTTAGCTTTTTCCGGCTTTTTAGTTGTTCTTTACTATTTTTTTTTTACTAGATATTTAGCTCCTTTATAGTTTTTTACCTGTTACCATTTCTAGCTAACTGTCAAGCTACCTTTTAGGTATTTAGCTAGCCATCTAGCTAGCATTTTATATCTTTTGAATGCTATCCAGCTTTACTTTTTTCTCTAGTTATCAAGCTAAATCTTGGCCTCGTTTTAGCTAGCATTTTATATCTTTTGAATGGTATCCAGCTTTACATTATTTTGCTATATTAAGCTAAATCTTGGCCTCGTTTTTAGCTAGCAATTTAGCCTTTATTTTAGCTTTGTTTCTGGCTTTTTTTAGTTGGGTTTTACTCTTTTAACTAGCTATTTAACTCCTTTATTGTTTTTTTTACCTGTTAACCATTCTAGATAACCACCAAGCTACCTTTTTAGCTATTTAGCTAACCACCTAGCTAGCATTCTATATCTTTTGCATTCTATCCAGATTTACATTTTTTTGCTAGTTATCAAGCTAAATTTTGGCCTCGTTTTTAGCTAGCAATTTAGCTTTTGTTTTAGCTTTTTTCTGGCTTTTTAGTTTTTTTTTTACTTTTTTTTTTACTAGATATTTAGCTCCTTTATAGATTTTTACCTGTTAACATTTCTAGCTAACTGTCAAGCTACCTTTTAGGTATTTAGCTAGCCATCTAGCTAGCATTTTATATCTTTTGAATGCTATCTAGCTTTACTTTTTTCTTTAGTTATCAAGCTAAATCTTGCCCTCGTTTTAGCTAGCATTTTATATCTTTTGAATGGTATACAGCTTTACATATTTTTGCTAGTTATCAAGCTAAATCTTGGCCTCGTTTTTAGCAAGCAATTTAGCCTGTATTTTAGCTTTGTTTCTGGCTTTTTTTTTAGTTGGGTTTTACTCTTTTAACTAGCTATTTAACTCCTTTATAGTTTTTTTTTTACCTGTTAACCTTTCTAGATAATTATCAAGCTACCCTTTTAGCTATTTAGCTAGGCATCTAGCTAGTATTTTATATATTTTGAATGCTATCCAGCTCTACATTTTTTGCTTGTTATCAAGCTAAATCTTGGCCTCGTTTTTAGCTAGCAATTTAGCCTTTATTCTAGCTTTTTTCAGGGTTTTTAGTTGGTTTTTGCTCTTTTTACTAGCTATTTAGCTCCTTTATGTTTTTTTTTACCTAACCTTTATAGCTAACTATCAACCTACCTTTTCAGCTATTTAGCTAGCCATCTAGCTAGCATTTTATATCTTTTGAATGCTATCTAGCTTTACTTTTTTCTCTAGTTATCAAGCTAAATCTTGGCCTCGTTTTAGCTAGCATTTTATATCTTTTGAATGGTATCCAGCTTTACATTTTTTTGCTAGTTATCAAGCTAAATCTGGGCCTCGTTTTTAGCTAGCAATTTAGCCTTTACTTTAGTTTTTTCTGGCTTTTTAATTTTTTTTTACTCCTTTAACCAGCTATTTATCTCCTTATAGTTTTTTTTTTTACCTGTTAACCTTTCTAGCCAACTATCAAGCTACCTTTTCAGCTATTTAGCAAGCCATCTAGCTTAGTCGCTATTGTAGTAATGCATAATTAGTAGCACACATTAGCTCAGCGCTTGAAAAATGCTGGAGACCCCGGCTTTAGATTTACTTTTCCCAATACTGTTTCCCGTTTCAAAGTAATATCGGTGAGAAAACATGGACGTTTAAAGTTTTTGGAGTAATCAAAAATACTTTCTTACTTTAATGTTTTCTTACACTATTATTAATGTACGACATTTACATTTCTATCTGACTAGTTACATTTTCACATTCTAACATTTCCTACAATTATCATTTGAAGAGATGGATAAATGAACTGCATAATGTTTTTTGGGGTTCATAATGAAGAATCTGATGGATTATGTCCGATAGGTCGCAGGTTCGATTCCCGGCTCCTCCGGGTTAAATTTTGAAGTGTCCTCGGGCAAGCAGGTAGGCGCCTTGCATGGCTTTCACTGCTATCGGTGTGTGAGTGCGTGTGTGAATGGGTAAGTGTGAAGCACATTGTAAAGCCCTTCCGGAGATCTTTAGTAACTTGAAAAGCGCTATAGAACTAAAGACCATTTATCATTATTGTGGGTAATATCCATATTGAATTGAGATTTTCTAAACAGGCTTGGAAAAGATACCTGGTTTTTGACTGAAGTCACCATGCCTTTTTTGCGGTAGTCCACAGACTTGGGCAGAGGGTAGACCTTCTCCTCAGGACTCAAGGTGAAGCCCGGTTCTCGCATCATCGGCACCTCCAGGCCCATCAGCTTCTCCATCACTTCTTCAGACGTCTGGCACACAAAACCATGGTTACCGTTTATGGTGACCACACTTTTTAGCCGTCGTGCTGCTATACCATGTCCCCCAGGTGATTCATGCCCAGCTCGTATGAATGCATGCCCAGCGCCGCTTCCTGGTTGTGGGCCTCGATCATCAGCATGTTCTTCTCCCACACGGCCCGACGGATAGCCTCCTCATCCTGTTTCGGAATGAAGAGTTTTTATCCTTTTTTATAATCTGGAGGACAAGCGCAATGGTGCCAGTCTTGGTGTTGCCGGGCATTCTACCTGAGAAAAAGCACCAGGGAACCACTAGGCAGTGTACACGAACTGCAGATGTTTTATACATTTATTGGGGGTCCTTGACACGGACCATAGCTAAAGACACTCCCAGAGGCCTAAAGTACTACAGTGAAACCTCGGTTTTCGAACGCCGCTCAGTTCGAACAAACCGGAGTCCGACCAAAAATGTCGAGAAATTTTTGCTTCGCTGTTCGGTCAAAAAATCAGAGTTCGAACGCCGATAATGCGTGAGTGCGTACGCTAGGGTGCCATGCTGAGCAGCACACGGGTGTAGATGGCTCTTTTCCTGACCGACTGCTATCGCGTGCGGACGTGCTTTGTTTTGCTTTCGCTTTTATTATAGGTGTACCAAGTCTTTTAGCCCCTAATTATGCCTCCGAAGAAAGTTGCTGCGGGTGAAAAAAGAAAAGTAGTGCGTACAACTATTGCATTTAAGAAAGAAATAATAGCAAAATATGAAGGAGGTGGAGTGTCTGATCTTGCCTGCACCTTCTGCTGACCACCACAAAGGTAAGAAATCCTATTCATAATTCTTTTCTTTATCCTTTTTTTTATTTTTACACGTTCATGTTAGCGTCATCTTACGTACGGAAGATGACGATAACGCGAACGTACGATTAGCCTGGGTTAGCTTTATGTTTACGTTGAACATTCAGGTAAACATTCAGGGTGTTGGAACGGAGCCCAACATTGAGGGTGTTGGAACGGAGCCCCCTTTCCAATGAACCGCTCCCCACTTGTTGAGGAGACCCGGGTGCTAAATGACTTGTAACCGACCTGATTTTTTTATTTTTACACGTTCATGTTAGCGTCATCTTTCGTACGGAAGATTACGAAAACGCGAACGTACGATAAGCCTGGGTTAGCTTTACGTTAAACATTCAAGGTAAACATTCATGGTGTTGGAACGGATTAAAACGATTTACATTATTTTTAATGGGAAAAATGATTTCGGTGATCGAACAAATCGGTTTTCGATCAGGGTTTCGGAACGGATTATGGTCGAGAACCGAGGTTCCACTGTACTGTGTAAATTTTCATGGAAATCTGGTTAGCTGTGTGAGAGCCTATAGGCCATATACGAATACACATATAGATAGATAGATAGATACTTTATTCATCCCCTAAGGGAAAATTCACACTCGCATCGGGATTTAGAAAGTAGTATTGCACATTCGTCCAACATGCAGAGACTGGGTGTAAGTACATGTTTGACTGGAAGAAGATGGGCACCGCCAGGCTGTACTTGCCCAAGACACACCACAGGAAATGGTGCCCCAACAACTCTAGATTAATTAGTTTAGACTTAATTAACATCAAATAGGTTAAATTAGATATATTTTGGAGCGATTTTGTTTAGATAGATTACAATTATGTTAGTTGATAGATTTAGATTAGATTTATAAGTTTGGATTAGACTTAAATTCTATTTAGAACAGATATATTTAATAGGCAGATTTAGATGAGATAGTTTTAGATTTTAATGCAAGAAAAAACAGCAAAAAAGTAGTATTTTCTGGACTATAAGGCACAACAAAAACTTCAAATTGGTCAGAAATTTTAGGAGTGCACCTTATAACCTGATGCCCTTTACACAGGAAAGTACAGTAAATAAAATTTCGAAACGCATAATTACAATTAAATGATACTGCAGACGGTAACTGTTCTGCCTTTGAGAAACATAAGTGGTTTCGAGTGCCCTTTCGTGGTTATCATGTGAATTAATTGTTTGTTGCCAAAAGGAAACTAAAGAGAAGCGCAATACAAATACTCTTTTGTTGCTTTGGATAAAAATGTTCGTAAGTATGAAAATCGTAGTATTTTTGTGGTATTTTTACAGTAGCATTTTTGTAATATGTCTCTAGTATTACTGTAGTTGTATTTCTGTGGTCATAATTTTGTAGTGTTGCTCTAGTAATTAGTTTTATTTTTGTAGTATTTTGGTAGTGTTTTTGCAGTATTTTTGTGGTATTTCCAATGTACAATCTTTGTAATATGTCTGTAGTCTTGTAGTATTACTGAGTTGTATATTTGAGTAATTCTGCAGTCAGATTTTTGTTGTATTTCTTTAGTAAATTTATGCTATTATTCTACTTTTATTAATATTTTTTCTGTATGTTTAGTACACCTTTTGAAGTATATCTAGTATTTTTATAGTATATAGTTTTATTTTTGTTGTATTTTTGCATTTGTATATTTTGGGTTTTTCCATCGTAAAATCTTTGCAGTATATCTTTACTATTTTAGTATTCTATTAGTTGTATTTTTGTAGTATTTAGCAGTCAATTTTTGTAGTATTTCTGTAGTATTTTTATGCTACTTCTGTATTTTTATTTTAAGGTATTTTGTAGTATCTAAACAGTAGTATTTTTTATAGTATTACTGTAGTTTTATTTTTGTAGTACCGTATTTTCCGCACTATAAGGCGCACCGGGTTATAGGGCGCACCCCCAAAAAATAATTTTTGGTCCTCTATTTTCCATACATAAGGCGCACCGGATTATAAGGCGCTACAATGGGACCGTGGACAAAACAGTCAGATATTTGAGTCCAACTTCTTACCCCCTTAACATTCCCAAAGCTTGCAAAGACGCAAATACGTGTCGAGAACACGTGCGGATGCGGTGTCCGTACGATGTCCCTCAAATGCATCGTTCCATCATTCAGGCCAAGGTTAAAGTCTTGGGATTCAAGAAATGCCGACCATTACTTAGTTTCTATTTTCTTTTTCGCTCGCAACTTTACTGTGCATATGACAATAAATACTTGGAATTGAGTTTCATTTAAAAATAGACACTCCATTCCATCCATTATCTGCACCGCTTATCACAGAAACATCGAGTTCAGTCTGAAACAAGATACAGGGATAATATATAGCTCACCGAAGTCGTTGTGTTCATAATAATGTGCAGCCATGGTCCTCTTATATCTGTCAGTGTAGTATATCCAGGGGAATAAAATATTTACAAACACAGAATAGTAAAAAATGCTTTCTGTATGCCGTCAACCACGTGCTGTACACATTCATCTTTTTCGGCCAATTGCAGGCTTTGTTTTGCCGTTTAAGCCAATGCCAGCCTGTAAATGATAAAAAGGATCCGCCCCTTGACCTCCGAATAACTTTAGCCAAAAGTGATCGATTCAAATGATGATTGACACATTGGTTAGCCAATGAAAGGCCGGTAAAAAATCCCAGCATACACCGCGGACTACTTGGCGTTCGGGGGAAAATCGAGTCGGCGGCTGCAAGTTAGTTGGAAAACTTAATGTTGAACCATAAATAAGGCGCACTGTATTATAAGGCGCATGGTCAGCTTTTGAAAAAAATAAAGGCTTTTAGGTGCGCCTTATAGTGCGGAAAATACGGTATTTCTGTCATACTATTTATGTGCCAGTATTTTTTAATTAGGGGGTGACTGTAGTGGCATTTTTGTTGAATTACTGTAGTTGTATTTATGTGGTATCTGTTGTAATATTTCTGTAATCATATTTTTGTATGGTAGTACAACTGTAGTTGTAGTTATAGATAGATAGATAGATAGATAGATACTTTGTTCATCCCCGAAGGGAAATTCACATTTCCAGCAGCATCCCTGAGCTGAGAACAATAGAGAACAATCGAAAATAACACGGGAGCTGCTGGAGTGGCTGCCATTCGTGACGGCGCCGGAAGAAAAGATTCAATTTGAATCATGTACAAACAAACAAACAATTGAATCATGTACAAACAAACAAACAAAATATTCATGTTTCAATAAGTGGAGTGTTAATGAAATTGGGGGAAAATAATTTCTGATACTGATATAACCAGATAAAACTAATTATGTAGTATTCCTATAATACTTTTGACAAAATAATATGTGAGGTCCCTGGTTTTAAGTATTAAATTTGATATTTACTTTTGTAGCATTTTTGCTGCAGTCATACAAAAGGACAATGGGGAAGTTTTTATTTGTATTACTAGTACTATATTTACGATTATATATGTATAAATATATCTTCAGGGCAGCACGGCGGCGCAGTGGTTAGCGCATGTGCGGCACACTTCATGTCTTGGGAACCTCCTGCGTGGGTTCAAATCCAGCTCCAGACTTCCTGTGCGGAGTTTGTATGTTCTCCCCATGCTTGCGTGGGTTTCCTCCGGGCACTCCGGTTTCCTCCCACGTTCCAAAGACATGCATTTCAGGTGAATTGGCCGGTCCAAATTGTCCCTAGGTGTGAATGAGCGAGTGAGTTGTCTGTCCCCGTGTGCCCTGCGATTGGCTGGCAACCAGTTCAGGGTGTCCCCTGCCCACTGCCCGGAGATGGCTGGGATGGGCTCCAGCACCCCCGCGACCCTACTGAGGATAAGCGGTGTAGCTGATGAGATGAGATGAGATGTTTTGACAATTTTTGTTCGACGAGTTGGATAAACACGCCTGGCCCACGGGCCGTCGTTTGCCCACCCTTACTTTATGTGCCCGGCACCCCAAAATCGGGCCTGCATGAACTTAACAAGTTAACCTGCAGGGGGCCTCAAATCGAAAAAGGCGGCCGACTTTCCGAAAGTCCACAAATGGGTCAAACGGAGGTTTTAATTAGCCGCCAACGTCTGCTTGATGCGGCAGCCTGGATCTTTTTTTTTTTTTTATAATCAGGACGATTAAAAGCGGAACGCACGACAGTCTCGGGCCGGGTTCCCGCTTTAGGGCCACAAAACAGAACTGCACCTGCGTCACCGAGTGCACTGCTTCCATACGAGCGTAGGAAAGCTTTGCCCGATAGAGAGTGGAACAACTTCAGTGTTCATTTGAGCTGTAAAAAGTGATGGGTCCCGGGGACTGGCATGCTCAAAAATCTATTAAGTCCCAACAGAGATCTATGGCTCCCCAAAATTTAGTCTTATCCAGCTTGAAATTGTAAATCGGCGACAAATATATCATATAAATCTATATATTCATTCAGTTTTATTCATCACGGTTTATTGGTAATACAAATCAGTTATCACTTCAGATTTTTCAGTTCACAATATTGTACATTATACAAAATAATATTGCTGAAATAATTATATTAATCTATATTTTCCTTCAGTTTTAATCATCACAGTTAATTGGTAATACAAAGCAGTTATCGCTTCAGATTTTTCAGTTCATATATTCTTCGTGGTTTGCTGTCCCGCCATAGTTGTAATGCCTTCTCAAAGTCCAATCCTTTATCATCCTCCTCATAGCGTCACCAGGAAAATAATTGAGTCCATTTTGGCAGAAAAGTCCTTTTCTTGCTAGTATTCTTTTGTTTATTTTCTTTCGTCGAATCGTTGGCTTCAACACACGTGTTTTCCTTGCCTTCGCGGTCTTCTGAAGAATTTCTCCGCCGTTTTTTCGTGCCGTAATGATTGCCGTTGTTACCACTTTCTGTGTTATGTTTCGACTTATTACCGACACTGAAGAAATGACCAATTTTTTGTTGATTTTCACCTAATACCAACCGTATTTCGGAGGCATATTTCACTTTCACTCGACAACCGCCACAACAATGACGTCATCTCGAAGCAACGAGATCTCGTTGGCCGAGATCGGCGCGAGACCAAAACAACAATGGCGGATCTGCCTGACGGAAAGTTTGGAGTGCGGTAAATCTTTGTTAAAAAAAAAGTAATCGGGTAATAATGACAATTTAGTGTCAAAAACGTTGCGTCCCGGGGACGCACGTTGATTTGAGACAATGCGTCCCCAGCAAAAACGATGCGTCTAGGATGCAGGGACGCGGGCAAACCAGAACACTGCAACTTGCAGCAAAAATGATTGTTTTTGCTCATATAATTGTATTTGGGTTCTTTTCCGAATGCCCTACTCCTTTACTTACCCATTCGCTCCAGCTACCTCCCAATTTGAAACAAGGAAATAAGTTTAAAGCCTTATGATCCTTTAAAATCACTACACTGAAAAACCCGATTTCAAATCCAAATTTCAAAACCAACCCAAGTTTAAACCCTTATGTGAAGCCCTTCTTCCATTTCAAATACCTAACCTAAATAATTTACGGTCGATAAGTACTTAGGTGCTTTAAAACCAACATTAATTTTAGAGTTAGGGTTAGAAACTTTACCCCAAGTACAAAACCCAAATTTGAAGCCCTACTCCTATTTCATATACCTAACCTAAATCATTTACGGTAAGTAAGAACTTAGGTGCTTTAAAACCAACATTAATTTTTGGCTCGGATTAGAAACTTTAGCCCAGGTTTAAAACTGAAATTTGAAGCCCTACTCCTATTTCAAGTACCTAACCTAAATCACTTAAATAAGTACTCATGTGCTTTAAAATCAACACTAATTTTATGCTCAGATTAGAAACTCTAGCCCAAGTTCAAAACCCAAATTTGAAGCCTTACTCCTTTTTCAATTACCTAGCCTAAATCATGCACAGTAAATAAGTACTTATGTGCTTTAAAACTAACACTAATTTTAGGCTCAGATTAAAAACTCTAGCCCAGGATTAAAACCAAAATTTGAAGCCTTACTCCTATTTCAAGTACCTAACCCAAATCACTTACAGTAAATAAGTACTCATATGCTTTAAAATCAACACTAATTTCATGATCAGATTAGAAACTCTAGCCCAAGTTTAACACATAAATTTGAAGCCCGACTCCTATTTCAATTACCTAACCTAAATCACTTACAGTAAATAAGTACTCATGTGCTTTAAAACCAACACTAATTTTAGGCTCAGATTAAAAACTAGCCCAGGATTAAAACCAAAATTTGAAGCCTTACTCCTATTTCAAGTACCTAACCCAAATCACTTACAGTAAATAAGTACTCATATGCTTTAAAATCAACACTAATTTCATGATCAGATTAGAAACTCTAGCCCAAGTTTAACACATAAATTTGAAGCCCGACTCCTATTTCAATTACCTAACCTAAATCACTTACAGTAAATAAGTACTCATGTGCTTTAAAACCAACACTAATTTTAGGCTCAGATTAAAAACTAGCCCAGGATTAAAACCAAAATTTGAAGCCTTACTCCTATTTCAAGTACCTAACCCAAATCACTTACAGTAAATAAGTACTCATATGCTTTAAAATCAACACTAATTTCATGATCAGATTAGAAACTCTAGCCCAGGTTTAAAACCGAAATTTGAAGCCCTACTTCTATTTCAATTACCTAACCTAAATCACTTACAGTAAATAATTACTCATATGCTTTAAAACCAACACTAATTTTATGCTTGGATTAAAAACTAGCCCATGTTTAAAACCAAAATTTGAAGCCTTACTCCTATTTTGAATACCTAACCTAAATCAATTACGGTAAATAAGTACTAATGTGCTTTAAAACCAACACTATTTTTATGCTCAGATTAGAAACTCTAGCCCAAGTTTAAAACCCAAATTTGAAGCCTTACTCCTATTTTGAATACCTAACCTAAATCATTTCCAGTAAATAACTACTTAAGTCCTTTAAAACCAACCCTAATTTTAGACTGGGATCAGAAACTTTAGCCCAATTTCAAAATCGAAATTCGAAGCCCTACTCCTATTTCATACACTTAACCTAAATCATTTATGGTAAATAAGTACTTATGTGCTTTAAAACCAACACTAATTTTAGGCTCGGATCAGAAAATTTAGCCCAAGTTCAAAACCCAAATTTGAAACTCTACTCTTATTTCAAGTACCTAAAAACGATCAGACAGGTTCAAAACCCTAATATAAAACCCCACCCCAATTCGACGATAGAATTTGAAACATTTACAGGAACTGAAAACCGTCACAATAACTATAAAACTAAATATATAAGCAATATATAAGAAAGTGCTTAAAAAGAGAGACTTCATATTATTTTGCTTTCATTCTGACAATAAAAAATAGTACTGAATGATGCGGCAGGGGTAAACCAGTGAAACCAGTGAATGAAAATACTACTGGAGTAATACTTTATTACACATTGCGACAACAGAATTATTTACTCCAAAGACAGCTACAGTGATATTACAAAAAATACTACACTGGAAATACTACAAAAAATAAGTAAAATACTACTAAAATACTACTTTGGCAATACATCAATTATACTTATGCTGAAATATGAAGAAAATACCAATACATACAACTATAATATAAAAAAACTACGAGAGAAATATTACTCCAAAAAGACTACTACAAGAGGATTACAACAGAAATGCTGCATATTATACTTAAAGTGATACTACAAAAAGCATCCTATGGGAATAATACAAAAATACCACAAAAATAAGACTATAATACAAAAAAATACTACAGAAATACTGGAGCTATACTGTGCAACAAACATTATTATATGGAAATACTATAAGATACAACAGAGATAGTATGAAAATACTAAACAAAAAAGTACCACAGTAAAACTACCGTATTAATACAGAAATACAATGAAACTATTTCGAAACCCTAACTGTACTTTGAAGCCCTACTTCAAAACTTCAAGCCAATATTTTAAATAAAATATGTTACTATACTCTTAATTGACAGACGTCGACTATAATTGAACACCGTACTCTGAAATCCAAATTTTCACACAAATCGAATACTGACCAATCCGTTGTATTCCCGCTCGTGCGTGATCTTCCACTGCTCCCATTGGCTGTCGAGAGTCACCTGATCCAGGTGTGCCACGGCCGCCACCGCCAGCAGCAACACACTCGCGAGACGCCGCAACATCCTACGCAATCATAAACCGTAAACGCATCGTCACCATAGGGTTAGGCTCGGGGTTATAAACTTCCTGTTTCCCCGCCTTTTTGTTTCGAACAGCGCGGTGTAGGCCCCGCCCCCTTCTGTTATTACCCTTCTATTTCACATTGTCTTCCTCTTAATGTATTTTTTTTGCACTCCTCATTTTGGTTTTCACCGTCCCTCGGTGATATTAAAGACAACCTGGAAAATAAAGAATTTATATATAGCCACGCTTTATAGTGACTTGTCACCGCCGGTGTGGAATTTATAGAAGAAGAGAGAATAGAACGCCTTTATTGTCATTGGGTTTCAACCAAATTCAACGCTGCCCCCTATAGTGCAAATAAATCATAGAATTTCAAGTAAACGCTCATGAGCAGCTTTAGCGACAGACTGCTGTCACAGTTGTTCCACGGACAGACTGAGGAGCTCATTTCTTCCTCATGCCATGAGGCTCTTTAACTCCACCCGGGGGAGTAAAAGCCCACATTAAACCCCATCTCCACATTGGCATATTAGCCTATTTTTATGACAGTGTGTATTTTATGTAGCACTGTTTAAATACTCTATATCAACACGTTATATTGGTATTTTTGTATTCCATTTCTTTTATTTTATTATTTTATTTTTCAACACAAGGATACTGCTGGAAGTGTGAATTTCCCTACGGGGATGAATTTGTCTATCTATCTATCTAGACATCTATCTATCTATCTATCTAGACATCTCTATCTATCTATCTAGACATCTATCTATCGATCTAGACATCTATCTAGACATCTATCTATCTAGACATCTATCTATCTAGACATCTATCTAAACATTTAGACATCTATCTATCTAAACATCTAGACATCTATCTAGACATCTATCCAGACATCTATCCATCTATCTATCTAGACATCTATCCATCCATCTATCTATCTAGACATCTATCTATTGAAACATCTATCCATCTATCTATCCATCTAGACATCTATCTATCTAGACATCTAGACATCTATCTAGACATCTATCTATTTATCTATCTAGACATCTATCTATCTATCTATCTAGACATTTATCTATCTATCTAGACATCTATCTAGACATCTATCTATTTATCTAGACATCTATCTATCTATCTAGACATTTATCTATCTATCTAGACATCTATCTAGACATCTATCTAGACATCTATCTATCTAGACATCTATCTATCTAGACATCTATCTATCTAAACATCTAGACATCTATCTATCTAAACATCTAGACATCTATCCAAACATCTAGACATCTATCTAGACATCTATCTATTTATCTATCTAGACATCTATCTATCTATCTATCTAGACATTTATCTATCTATCTAGACATCTATCTAGACATCTATCTATTTATCTAGACATCTATCTATCTATCTAGACATTTATCTATCTATCTAGACATCTATCTAGACATCTATCTATCTAGACATCTATCTATCTAGACATCTATCTATCTAAACATCTAGACATCTATCTATCTAAACATCTAGACATCTATCCAAACATCTAGACATCTATCTAGACATCTATCTATCTATCTAGACATCTATCTATCTAGACATCTATCCATCTATCTATCTAGACATCTATCTATCTAGACATCTATCTAGACATCTATGTATCTAGACATCTATCCATCCATCTAGACATCTATCTATCTATCTATCTGTCTGTCTGTCTGTCTGTCTGTCTGTCTGTCTGTCTGTCTGTCTGTCTGTCTGTCTGTCTAGACATCTATCTATCTAGACATCTGGAGATTTATCTATCTTTGTGGACATCTATCTAGACATCTATCTATGTAGACATCTACTTATCTATCTCCTATCTATCTATCTAATTTATTTTCCTCAGTATTCAATGCTATGTGCATGTTTTCATTAGCTAGCTTAGCATTTCCCTTCAGCAATATTTGGCTATTTGTTAGTCTAAAAAACATGTGATGGGTAACATGTTTTGTTATTTTTCGTACACCCGCAAAATTAATAATAAGCGAACATTTCTTATCCGTGTAAACATATTTTATCTCTTAAAAGTTTTTTTTTTTTAGTTGAAGGCAGATGCTACAGTAACCAGCGTCTGTTTCCTCAAGTAACAAAATCTACTAGTTCTGCGATGTTAATTTGAGAAAAATACCTGGGGAATAACTCTTAAACCGACAGATGTTAGAATTAAACATACAGTATAAACTTGACGTACCTTCAAAGTTTCTAAGTCGGCCGGATTCTGTAGGGGTTGTTCGGATTGGGCACCGTGCGGGTCCAGTACGCAAGTAGGTCAGTGTCTGGTTTTTATGCCTTGGAATTTTGAGGAAGCACAAAAGAAGGTTGGAGTCCGGACCGGGGAGGGGGGGAACGCCGACATCTGGTTTCACTCGGGCGAGCGCCGCTGATGTCACTTCATCAAAGTCTGCTGACTTTGCTGGAAAAACTTGAAATTAGAGAACAAACATAATTATTCTTCCTCCTCGTGGAGGTATTTTGCTCTTTGAGGATGTTTGGGAGTCGGTGGCCATTTTTTTCCCTGGCCGTTGAAAGGGGATTCAGTGACATATTTAGAAACCAAAACCAAACGTTAGACCTTAACTTGGGCGGCAGTGGCTCAGGAGGTAGAGCGCTCGTCTTGGAATCGAGCGATCCGAGTTCGAATCCTGGCTCGTCCGTGTTACATGTGGAAGTGTCCTTGGGTAAGACACTGAACCCCTAATACCCCCAATAAGCAGGTTAGCGCTTTACATGGCTGCACGGCCGCTATTGGGAAATGTGAAGCACATTGTAAAGCGCTTTGGGAGGTCATTGACTTGAAAAGCGCAATAGAAATGCAGATGATTTCATTTCATTTAACTTTAGCTTAGCCCTTTATTTAAGCATTTAGGGAGATTTTGTATCTAAAAACCCCACACAAACAAAAAAACAAAACAGGAAATGACACATCACGCAATGGAAACAAGCACATTTATAGAAAGGGGACATAACGGAGGCTGCGCGCTATCGGTGCCGCTTCCTCGCAGTGTTAGTCACACACACCTGATTAGCACGAGAGGGTTTTTAAATACATTGAAATGCAGACCAGCTAGGTCATGTGTGCGCTGACACATCGAATGCAACTTGGGCAGCGGGACACCTTTTTAAGGTACACCTGCTAATTCAGACATGTCATTTTATGTTAAATGGTAAATAGACCTCCCATAGCACTTTACAATGTACTTCACACTTGCCCATTTACGCAGATGATGAAATGAAATGAACTGATCTGCATTTCTATAGCGCTTTTCAAGTCAAGACTTCCCAAAGCGCTTTACAGTGTGATTCACATTTCCCAATAGCGGCCGTGCAGCCATGTAAGGCGCTAACCTGCTTATTGGGGATATTAGGGGTTCAGTGTCTTACCCAAGGACACTTCCACATGTAACACGGAGGAGCCGGGATTCGAACGGAGATCCCTTGATCCCAAGACGAGCGCTCTACCTCCTGAGCCACTGCCGCCAAGATAGCAGCGTCAGCCATTCAAGACACCTATCTGCTTATTAGGGGCATTAGGGCTTCAGTTTCTTGCCCAATGACACTTTGACAGTTATCTTTGAGGAGCCGGGAATCGAACCTGTGAGCTCTTGGTCTCAAGACGAGCAATCTACCTCCTTATTGATCCGTTGCTGTAGCTTTACTTCATTTGAAACTTCATTTTTTTCCCTTTACATGTATATTTATATCCATCCATCCATCATCTACACCGCTTATACTCAGTAGGGTCGCGGGGGTGCTGGAGCCCATCCCAGCTATCTCCGGGCAGTAGGCAGGGTACACCTTGAGCTGGTTGCCAGCCAGTCATTCACACCTAGAGACAATTTGGACCGGCCAATTAACCTGACATGCATGTGGGAGGGAACCAGAGTGCCCGGAGGAAACCCACGCTGGCACGGGGAGAACATGCAAACTCCACACGGGGAGGTTGCGGTAGCTGGACTTGAACCCTGAACCTCTGCACCGTGGGGCTGCCCGCTAAACAACTAGTCAGTGTTCTACATATGATATTTAATTATATGCACATATGTTCTACATAGGGCAGCACGGCGGCGCGGTGGTTAGCACGTGTGCAGCACAGTACTGAGGTCATGGGTTCAAATCCAGCTACCAACCTTCCTGTGCGGAGTTTGCATGATCTCTCTTTGCTTGCGTGTGTTTCCTCCCACATTCCAAAAACATGCATGTCAGGTTAATTGGCCGGTCAATGGATGGATGGATGTTCTACATAAGTAGTACTTACTATATACCAGGGGCCTTACCAGAGAGGGGCAGGAGTGGGCAGTGCCAACCCACAGTTATGCTCTGCCCACCCAAGTAAATGCAGGAAAATAGGGGGAAAAAGGAAAAGTAAAGACTAAAAGAAGAAAAAAGCAGGAAGAAAATGGAAAAAAGATTTTTTGGTGGTCCCTTGATCAGTACTTATACTAATTATAACGTACCGTATTTTCCGCACTATAAGGCGCACCTAAAAGCCTTTATTTTTTTCAAAAGCTGACCATGCACCTTATTTATGGATAAATATTAAGACGCAAAGTTTTGCAACTAACTTGCAGCCGCCGACTCGATTTTCCCCCGAACGCCAAGTAGTCCGCGGTGTATGCTGGGATTTATTTACCGGCGTTTCATTGGCTAACCAATGTGTCAATCATCATTTGAATCCATCACTATTGGCTAAAGTTATTCGGAGGTCAAGGGGCGGATCCTTTTTATCATTTACAGGCTGGCATTGGCTTGAACGGCAAAACAAAGCCTGCAATTGGCCGAAAAAGATGAATGCGTATAGCACGTGGCTGACGGCATAGAGAAAGCATTTTTTTCTATTCTGTATTTATAAATATTTTATTCTCCTGGATTTACTGCACTCACAGATATAAGAGGACCACGGCTGCACATTATTATGAACACAACGACTTCGGTGAGCTACTCCGGCTATATATTTTCCCTGTATTTTGTTTCAGACTGAACTCGATGTTTCTGTGATAAGCGGTGCAGATCATGGATGGAATGGAGTGTCTATTTTTAAATTAAACTCAATTCCAAGTGTTTATTGTCATATGCACAGTAAAGTTGCGAGCGAAAAAGAAAATAGAAACTAAGTAATGGTTGGCATTTCTTGAATCTTAATACTTTAACCTTCCGAATGATGGAACGATGCATTTGAGTGACAACGTACGGACACCGCATCTGCACGTGTTCTCGACACGTATTTGCATCTTTGCAAGCTTTGGGAATGTTAAGGGGGTAATCGGTTGGACTGAACTATCTGACTGTTTTGTCCACGTTCCCATTGTAGCGCCTTATAATCCGGTGCGCCGTATGTATGTCAAAAATAGGACCAAAAACTATTTTTTGGGGGTGCGCCCTATAACCCGGTGCGCCATAGTGCGGAAAATACGGTACCTTTATGCGCACAATGAATCATTTTTTAAAAATCTATTATTCCGCAAAATTATAAAATTATGGATTTTTGTTTTCAATTTCCAGTGAACTTTTAACTCATTTAAACGTCTAAACCTTTAAATACTAATCAATTTTCAAGTGGAAATTTAGTATATTTCTGAAGTATTGTTGGTAGTATTTCCGTAGTAGTATTTTTTTTAGTATTTCTGTAGTACTTTTGTTGTATTTTGAAAGGTGATTTTTTTTGTTGTTGAATATCTGTAATATTCTCATGGTATTTCTGTATTAATACAGTAGTTTTACTGTGGTACTTTTTTGTTTAGTATTTTCATACTATCTCTGTTGTATTTTATAATATTTCCATATAATAATGTTTGTTGTACAGTATATCTCCAGTGTTTCTGTAGCATTTTTGTAGTATAGTGTTTCTATAGTTTTATTTTAGTGGTATATTTGTAATATTTCCATAGGATGCTTTTTGTAGTATCACTTTAAGTGTAATATACAGCATTTCTGTTGTAATCCACTTGTCGTATTCTTTTTGGAGTAATATTTCTCGAGTAGTTTTTTGGATTATAGTTGTATGTATTGGTATTTCCTTCATATTTCAGTATAAGTATAATTGATGTATTGCCAAAGTAGTATTTTAGTAGTATTTTAATTTTTGTAGTATTTCCATTGTAGTACTTTTGTAATATCACTGTAGCTGTCTTTGTAGTAAATAATTCTGTTGTAGCAATGTGTAATATAGTATTACTCCAGTATTATTTTCATTCACTGGTTTCACTGGTTTACCCCTGCCGCATCATTCGATACTATTTTTTTATTTTCAGAATGAAAGCAAATTAATATGAAGTGTGTCTTTTTAAGCACTTTCTTATATATTGCTTATATATTTACCGTAAATTCCGGACTATAAGCCGCTACTTTTTTTGACCGTATTGCGAGCGTCTGGTTAGTAGCGTTTTGCTACCCTTCACAAGCACGGTTTGGGATAAAATTATAATATTATTATTAAAGCTTTGAAAACTCCCTCGGTGTACCGCCTTTCTTTGTAAATATGTGTAACCATGTATAATATGTATTTTCAACTGTATATTTTTGTCATGTATTTGTATTTATTTTGGACACTTATTCTGATAAGTCATGCACTGACAAATTAAAAAGAATAGATGGAATAGAATAGAATATACCTTTATTGTCATTGTTACAAATGGGCTAACATATTGTGACAACGAAATTGGGCATGACACTCCAGTTTTACACATTCATAGTGAGGTATGAGCAAGAAGATAAAGGAACAGAGAAGATAATGTTATAAGACAAGGGGGATAAGGCTATAGTTATAATTTACATGGTATTTACACAAGAAATGTCGGCATGTGGGATGTTACATACAGGGTTGTCGTGATAACGTCGGTATCGTAACGGTTGTGCAATATTGCATTTGGTGCAAAGTCATCATAGTGCAAAAATAGTCAGCATGAAACAGGAAATGGTCAGACATTGTGCAATTTGAGCATTAAACGTAGTGCAGTCGACATGTGAATTTAGACACGTCATTTTATGTTAAATGGTAAATAGACCTCCCATAGCGCTTTACAATGTACTTCACACTTACCCATTTACGCAGATGATGAAATGAACTGATCTGCATTTCTATAGCGCTTTTCAAGTCAAGACTTCCCAAAGCGCTTTACTTTGTGCTTCACATTTCAACTGTATATTTTTGTCATGTATTTGTATTTATTTTGGACACTTATTCTGATAAGTCATGCACTGACAAATTAAAAAGAATAGATAGAATAGAATAAACAGACGCGGGGGATGACGGGAAGTGGGGACCGGTAAAGGTGAGTGTTTGTGGACACGGCAGACAAAGGTGGATATATATTTTTTCCACCCTTACCTTTGGAAATATACACTTTTTTTCTTTGGATTACTTTTAACGGGACCGGGACTGTGTAGGTCTGCATCAAATCGTAACTACCCGTATCATTTTCCGTTCATTTTGCCGGCTGTGGTTTTTAAACTGTGTACTTTATGTTCAGTTAAAATCGCGGGACTCAAAGTAATTTTGTGATTGTGTCACATGTTTTAAGGTGGGCGCATGCGGCTTATATACAGGTGCGGCTTGTGTAAATACAAAAGCGGTTATCCTCTTAAAATGCGGCGGGTGCGGCTTATAATCAGGTGCGCTCTATAGTCCGGATTTTAGGGTAGCTTTATAGTTGTATTTCTGTAGAAGTATTTTGGAGTGGACACACGATGGTAAGGCGCCCGCTTTGAGACTGGGAGGTCGGTGGTTCGCGCCCCGGCCGAGTCATTCCTAAGACTTAAAAAGTGGTCGGCGGCGCCCTCTGTTGGCTGCGGCTGCATCGGCTCGCTACAACGGGTCAGGTGCAATCGACATTTCGTTCTGTGTACATTGTTACACAAAATGACAATACAAGGAAATTATTATTATTATTATTATACAAAGTGACAATGTTGACACCAAAATAGTTAAGCACTCTTTGGGACCCCCTAGTGGTTGCAGGGCCCTATGCAGCCGCTTAGCTCTTTATGACTTGGGCCAGCTCTGCTTCCATCTCTCGCTATATGGCAATTTTACTTTGTCGACCCCCCCCCCCATCTCAGAAGGGATTCATTTCGAGGGTCTACTATGGTATAAATATAAAGTACGATATATTTCATGGCTAAAAAGCGGCGTCAAAGCTTTGAAGGTGGCACAAGACCTCAGAGTGGTTATGGTGACCGAAGAGCTGGCCATTGATGGATGACGCCCGCTAAAGTGTTGAGAGCACTTAAGATGATGAGATGACGGCCGTCCCCGCTGATGGACTCTCTGAGGGGACGGGGTGGCGCCCCCTGCTGCCAACGTGCATGCCTTTAATGAGGGGGGGGGCGCGGCTACTCTGATGATCTATTGCCTGATTGGTCTCGGGAGTCTATTTCTGCTGGGTTTGCTATTCATATACGCTAACATGATTAGAAAAATGTTGAGACTTTTTTTGAAAATGTGACTACTCTAAAAACCTAATCAAATTCCATTATCCATCCATTATCTGCACCGCTTATCCTCAGTAGGGTCGCGGGGGGTGCTGGAGCCCATCCCAGCTATCTTTGGGCAGTGGGCAGGGGACACCCTGAACTGGTTGCCAGCCAACCGCAGGGCACACAGGGACAGACAACTCGCTCGCTCATTCACACTTAAGGACAATTTGGCCAATCCACCTGAAATGCATGTCTTTGGAATGTGGGAGGAAACCGGAGTGCCCGGAGGAAACCCACGCAAGCACGGGGAGAACATACAAACTCCGCACAGGAAGTACGGTAGCTGGATTTGAACTCACGCAGGAGGTTCCCAAGACCTTAGAACTGTGCTGCACACAATATATGCTTTTATGGCTCTTTAGGTCATAACGGTCCCCAACCCATGGTCTAAAACAGGGGTGTCAAACTCATTTTAACTTGGGGGCCACACGATAGAACAAACAATCTGTCGGGGGCCGGACTAGTAGATTAAAGAGAAAGAAAAAGAGAAATATGAGGAGAAAAAAAAAGAGAGAGAGAGAGAGAGAGAAAGGGGAGAGAGAGAGAGGGAGAAAAGGGGCGGGAGAGAGAGAGGGAGAAAAGGGGCGGGAGAGAGAGAGAGAGAAAAGTGAGAGAGAGAGAGAGCGAGAGAGAAAAGTGAGAGAGCGAGAGAAAAGAGAGAGAGAGAGCGAGAGAAGAGAGAGAGAGAGAGAGAAAAGTGAGGAGAGAGAAAAGTGAGAGAGAGAGCGAGAGAGAAAAGAGAGAGAGATAAATAAATAATTAAATGTACAGTGTCTTTGTTCAAGGCACCTGGTTTTGGCAACATCAAGTGGACATATTTCACCCTGCAGCTTGTTTTTCTCTTGCGCTTCTCTGAGTGTTGTCTCGCGGGCCGGATTCAATCCCTTAGCGGGCCTGATTTGGCCCGCGGGCTGTGAGTTTGACACCTGTGGTCTAAAAGATCAAACGGTAGCATTTTATTGTTATGGCATAAATGTGAATGTCTTTTTTTCTCAGAAGCAATATGTTATTTTGCTGATTTTGCCACAATTGAGTCGTCCCAAGCACGTTTCCCCTCAGGATGAAAGGCTCTCTTACGTCTTCTGTAGAGCATGGGGCTGATAGGAACAGTCGCTTTACGTAAGCCCAAGTCGATAGCGTCCGAGAAGCTTTCGCGTCGGCACTTTTTTAGCGTCCGTCCGCTCGCCGGATTAACGTCGAGCCGCAGACACCAAAGCGGGTTTAAGGCTTTTCCCGACCTCGGCGGATTACAGACGCTCGCCTTTTTACCTCCTGACCTCTGTCGGTGCGTGACCACCATCGCGGGAATTTCGTTTTTGTCTGGAGCGCCGGCGATCGGGAAAGGCGGATCACGGATTAAGCGGAATCGCTTTTAAAGGAATGGCAGCACGGCGGGGCAGTGGTTAGCTCATGTGCGGCACAGTTCTGAGGTTGTGGGAACCTCCTGTGTGGGTTCAAATCCAGCTACCGGACTTACTGTGCGGAGTTTGTATGTTCTCCCTGTCCTTGCGTGGGTTTCCTCCGGGCACTCCGGTTTCCTCCCACATTTCAGGTGGATTGACCGGTCCAAATTGTCCCTAGGTGTGAATGAGCGAGCGAGTCGTCTGTCCCTGTGTGCCCTGCGATTGGCTGGCAACCAGTTCAGGGTGTCCCCTGCCCACTGCCCGATGATTGCTGCGATGGTCTCCAGCACCCCCGCGACCCTACTGAGGATAAGCGGTGCAGCTAATGAGATGAGATGAGATGAGATGAAATATCCATTTGGCAGTTTGCATTGAGGCCATACCTGTCAAGCTGTACGTTTTTGCTGTACAAAGTACGTTTATGATGTATTTTAAGACGTGTACGACATACAAAAAAATCTGGACGGAAAAACGCAAATTTGTCAATGATGGGTACCATCCGGTAGACGCCGACGATCACCAAACGGCAAATCAATCAAGTCAAACGAGTTCGCCGCGGTAGCCTCTATCTCGGTATCGTTTTTTTTCCGTCACAAACGAAGCGAGCGGTTTGATGTAGTGAAAGGAAGTCCGTCTCTTTTTAGAGAACCGGCTTTTTCGACTTAACTCATTCAAGAGAGCCGGCTCTCCAACGGCTCACTTGCTTTGATGCATTATATTATGAATGATTATTGTTGTTAGAGAAGTTAAGAAAAAAAGGAAGTATAACAGGAGAAAATGAAAAAAGATTTGTGGTCATCCCTTTAATCAGTATATTACCAACAATAATTGATTGCAGAAAATGAATTCATCATTTGAATAAGAAAATGTATTATTCTACTCAATTCTATTGGCATGTATTTTTTCCTTCTACAGTGAACGTCCAAGCAACTTCATTTTTGATCTTTTTTTATAATAAAGCTCATTCATGTCGAGCAACTCAGGATCTCACAACAAAATGTTCATTAACAATATACCGTATTTTCCACACTATAAGGCGCACCGGGTTATAGGGCGCACCCCCAAAAAAATAGTTTTTGGTCCTATATCTTCCATAGATAAGGCGCACCGGATTATAAGGCGCTACAATGGGAACGTGGACAAAACAGTCAGATTGTTCAGTCCAACTTCTTACCCCCTTAACATTCCCAAATCTTGCAAAGAAGCAAATACGTGTTGTAGACACGTGCGGATGCGGTGTCCGTACCATGTCACTCAAATGCATCGTTTCAAATATCATTCGGAAGGTTAAAGTCTTGGGATTCAAGAAATGCCAACCATTCCTTAGTTTCTATTTCCTTTTTCGCTCGCAACTGTGTGGACAGCAAAGTAAGAATTTTATCGTGCAGGGAAACGGGGTTCTTTACTGTGCTTATGACAAACACTTTGAATTGAATTTATTTTAAAGATAGACTCATCACAGAAACATCAAAATCGTTCTAAAACAAAATACCGGGAAAATATAAATCCGCACAGCTCACCTAAGTTCTCTTGCAGCCATCACGTTCAATAATGATACGTAACCATGGTCTTCTTATATCCGTGAGTTTAGTAAATCCAGGAGAGTAAAATATTTACAAATACAGAATAGTAAAAAAATGTTTTCTCTATGCCCTAGTGCAACCCAACCAACGTGTGATTCACATTCATTTTTTTCGGCCAATTGCAGGCTTTGTTTCGCTCTTTTAGCCTATGGGAGCCAGTAAATGATAAAAAGGATCCGCCCCCTTTACCCCCGAATAACTTTAGCCAATAGTGATCGATTCAAATGATGTTTGACACATTGGTTAGCCAATGAAACGCCGGTATATAAATCCCAGCATACACCGCGGACTTCTTGGCATAAGGGGGAAAATCGAGTCGGCGGCTGCTTTCATTAGTTGCAAGACTTTGCGACTTAATATTGATCCATATATAAGGCGCACTGTATTATAAGGCGCATGGTCAGCTTTTGAAAAAAAGAAAGGCTTTTAGGTGCGCCTTATAGTGCGGAAAATACGGTATATATGATATAACGAAACACATGTACAATATAACATGTTAAACTACATAAATAAACACGTTTGAGAAAAAAATATGGTGTAAGATTATTTTGTATTTTGTAAGGGAAAATAAGACAGTTTGTAGGGGCATGGAGCCCTGGAGCGCCACAGGTATATTTAGGTGTAAATTAAAAGGAGAACAGATACAGAAAATGGAGACAATTCTGGATTCCTCTCCGGATATTCTTGCATAACAGAGCATTGTGTTTGTGACTTGTTGAAGTCATTTAGTGACATTCCAGTTCAAATTTTGATTGACAATGAACAGTTTGAAGTATGTTTTGGGTATACTCTCAATAGATCAACCTACTGAGGATAAGCGGTGCAGCTGATGAGATGAGAATAGAATGGAATATACCTTTATTGTCATTGTTCCAAAATGGGTTGAACACATTGCGACAACAAAATTGGACGTGGCACTCCAGTTTCACATTTTACAGTGAGGAAAGAAGAGAACAAAGAAGATAAAGGAACAAGAAGATGTTTGTATTTTCCCTGTTGCAGGCTTTGTTTTTCTCTAGATAGGGTGTATGAGGGGGTGAGGGACAGACAGAGATGGCCGGATCCAACGAGATGTTTGATCTTACTGTACACACGGTCCAGTGTTTTTTTCCCTAATTGCTCAGTCCACAAATTGAATGAATTTGGGGAGTACAGTCCTTAAGCATGCCTGATTTAAAGTCGCCGGCGACGATAAAAGCTCCGTTGGGGTGTCATACATGTTAAGTTTCAGAAACGGGAAATCGGGAGATTTTTTTTTCTGACGCGATTATTATTATTATTATTATTATTATCTGAAAAGACAACAATAAAATTCATTTTTCAATCAACTTTATTGTTATTTTATGTTTACATGTGATTATTACAATGTTTAATGATAAAGACTATGGATAATTCGGCTACATTTGAATCCGCAAAACTTTGTTCACATAAAAATTTTGTCGACCAAAAAAAATTGAAAAAAAAAGGAAATTTTTAGAAATTGGTAGATGTTGCTCTCAGATCGGTAGGCGGGAGAATCGTAGCCAAAGCGGTAGTCTCCTGACCAAATCGGGAGACTTAACAAGTGTGGGGTGTGCAAGATGCTGTTTATTGATAGCAGCGAGCGGGAGATTTAGCGCTATGCTAACGTTAGCATCCGGTGAAACGTAAACAGCAATCACAATGACCACAGTTAGCTCTCTCGGTAGATGGAAGGGTCTACATGATACTTCTAGAAACTTTATATCGGGTGAGCAGTGTGTGTCAATGATTCGGCTGTTATTGCAGCGCATAGTTCCCCACCCCTGTTTTTACCGGGGTCTCGGTCGTGCCGGTGTAGCGTGCATCCTGCTAGTTTGACTGCGGCGTCAGGGGAGACAAGACTCCGTGATGACAAAAATACTTTTTTACTTTTTTTTTTTCTTGCTTTATAATTTTGTTTGATTTTTTTCTCCCAATTTTCCCTTTTATTTTTCATGTTTTTCTTCTTTTGTTTCTTTTTTCCGAATTTTTTTTCTTGCTTTTTCCTCTTTCTTATTTTTATCCTGTTTTTTTGCTTCTTTTATTCATTTACTTATTTTTGTCAGCTTCTTTCATCTATTTTCTTGCTTTAACTTGTTCTTGCTTTTTTCTTGCTTGTTTTCTTCTTTTTTCCTCTTTTCTTTCTTTTTTTTATTCATTCTTTTGATTCTCCCCCCAACTTTGGAATTTTACTTTTTTCTTTCTTTATTATTTTGGCTTTTTTTCCCTTATTTTTCCTTTTTATTTTTCCTTTTTTTCTTCTTTTGTTTCTTATTTTCCTAATTTTTGTTTTTTTTCTTGCCTTTTCCTCTTTTTCTTATTTTTATCCTGTTTTTTTTTGCTTCTTTTATTCATTTATTTATTTTTGTCAGCTTCTTTTATCTCTTTTTTTCCTTTAATATGTTCTTCCTTTTTCCCTGCTTGTTTTCTTCTTTTTCCTCTTTTCTTCCTTTTTTCATTAATTCTTTTGATTCTCCTCCCAACTTTTGAATTTTTATTTTGTGTTTTTTTCCCTCATTTTTCCCTTTTATTTTTCATGTTTTTCTTCTTTTGTTTCTTTTTTTCCTAATTTTCCATTTTTTTCTTGCTTTTTCTTCTTTTTCTTATTTTTATCCTGTTTCTTTTTGCTTCTTTTATTAATTTACTTATTTTTGTCAGCTTCTTTCATCTCTTTTCTTGCTTTAATATGTTCTTCCTTTTTATCTGCTTGTTTTCTTCTTTTTTTCCTCTTTTCTTCCTTTTTTCATTCATTCTTTTGATTCCCCCCCAACTTTTGAATTTTACTTTTTTCTTGCTTTATTATTTTGTCTTTTTTTCCCCCTAATTTTCTCTTTTTTCTTGCTTTATCATTTTGTCTTTTAGTCCCCTCATTTTTCCCATTTATTTTTCATGTTTTTCCTTCTTTTGTTCCTTTTGTTCCTTTTTTCCTAATTTTCTCTTTTTTCTCGCTTTTTCCTATTTTTCTTATTTTCCTGATTTTTACTTCTTTTATTCTTTTAATTATTTTGTCAGCTTCTTTAATCTCTTTTCTTGCTTTAATATGTTCTTCCTTTTTTCTCTCTTTTTTTTCCTTTTTCTTTTGTTTGTATTTTTTCATTTCTCAGACTGCCCTCACCGCTACATCCAGTTTTCTTAGGGTGGGCAGAGTGTGGGCAGTGCCCACCCATTGACCCCCACCCTCCCCTTGATAACGCCCGTGATTTGGACCTTCGTTAATTTATCGGAACGTCGATTTGCAAAGATCCGCATAGACCAACACGACCCTGATCCTCACGTGGTGTCTCTGTTCCTCAAAAATAAATCTGCTTATTTCGGCACCGCTGTACATTTTGTTCACTCGGTGACTCGTCCGGATTAAAAAAACTAAGAAGATCAAGTTCCTTTGACCAAAAGTTGAACAATGAAAACATTTTGTTCATGTACCAATCATCAAAAGAACATCAACGAGACTGCTCAGTGTTCTTCGGATTAAGGTCAGTCCAACAAAACAAAAACAAGAAATGGCGACACCCTGACCGGTTGAACCCTGTCTACACAAAGTCGATGAACAACGCTTGAAACAACAGTGAGCAACGGCAATCCCAAGCGTGGCAACTACCGTATTTTCCGCACTATAAGGCGCACCTAAAAGCCTTTCTTTTTTTCAAAAGCTGACCATGCGCCTTATAATACAGTGCGCCTTATATGTGGATCAATATTAAGTCGCAAAGTCTTGCAACTAATGCAGCAGCCGCCGACTAGATTTCCCCCTGAAGGCGAAGTCGTCCGCGGTGTATGCTGGGATTTATATACCGGCGTTTTATTGGCTAACCAATGTCTCAATCATCATTTGAATCGATCACTATTGGCTAAAGTTATTCGGAGGTCAAGGGGGCGGATCCTTTTTATCATTTACAGGCTGGCATTGGCTGAAGCGGCAAAACAAAACCTGCAATTGGCCGAAAAAGATGTCAATCATCAGTTGAATGGATCACTATTGGCTAAAGTTATTCGGAGGTCAAGGGGCGGATCCTTTTTATCATTTACAGGCTGGCATTGGCTTAAACGGCGAAACAAAGCCTGCAATTGGCCGAAAAAGATGAATGTGAATAGCACGTGGGTTTGACGGCATAGAGAAAGCATTTTTTACTATTCTGTATTTGTAAATATTTTATTCTCCTGGATTTAATAAACTCACGGATATAAGAGGACCATGGTTGCACATTATTATTGAACACAACGACTTCGGTGAGCTACTTCGGCTTTATATTTTCCCTGTATCTTGTTTCAGACTGAACTTGATGTTTCTGTGATAAGCGGTGCAGATAATGGATGGAATGGCGTGTCTATTTCTAAATTAAACTCAATTCCAAGTGTTTATTGTCATATATACGGTAAAGTTGCGAGCGAAAAAGAAAATAGAAACTAAGGAATGGTTGGCATTTCTTGAATCCCAAGACTTCAACCTTCCGAATGATATTTGGAACGATGCATTTAAGTGACATCGTACGGACACCGCATCCGTACGTGTCTACGACACGTATTTGCAAGCTTTGGGAATGTTAAGGGGGTAAGAAGTTGGACTGAACCATCTGACTGTTTTGTCCACGTTTCCACTGTAGCGCCTTATAATCCGGTGCGTCTTATGAATGTCAAAAATAGGACCAAAAACGATTTTTTCGGGGTGCGCCCTATAACCCGGTGCGCCTTATAGTGCGGAAAATACAAATCATTATCAAACATGTCCAAAACTTGACATCAACTTACATTTTGCTGAGTTTCCGGCAATGCAAAATTATTTTTCTCTTTTGAATGAATTGACTCGTATACTATTGCAAAGGTTGTACGGGTTCTTTTTATTTCCTGATATATTTTGTCGCATCATAATAACATTTTTGGGGGCTTATTGAGTCGGTTGCACGATACACAACTGTACTTAATCACATTTTTGAGTGGAAGTTGTTAAAGTTAAAACTGATATAAACTCTATGTTGGCAGAATTACTCAAATAAAAACAAGCAGCACTGGCCCCTCCCGTGTGTGTAGTTAACTTTATTCACACAGGAAACAGAAAAATACACCGGAATTGCGACTTCAAAATAAAAGAGTACGAGACTGATAAACGTAAAAGAGATGCAATAAGACTGATTATTGAAACGTTACTTCGTGTGTGTGTGTGTGTGTGTGTGTGTGTGTGTGTGTGTGTGTGTGTGTGTGTGTGTGTGTGTGTGTGTGTGTGTGGGTGTGTGAAAGATTGTTTGTATATTTAGGAATATAAAAACAAGTTATATTCACTAAGTGAATTCTGAGAAATGTTACAACCAAAACGACCAACCTATCAAAGTACAACGTTGGCAACAAGATTCACTTGATATCATTGGAAATTATTTGAATGCAACACAAACTTTTTCTTCTTTTTTCAGTGTTTTTTTTCTACCTTTATTTTGAATTCCTTTAAAAAAAATCTCATTGTGTTTATTTTTTCTGAGCTGTTACTTTTTTCTTTTTGTTCTCTATTTACTTTTTTCCCTACATTTCTTTCTTTTTTTCTGGCTTTTTTTCTAAATGTTTCCTTCTTTTTTTTCTCAACTTTTCACTACTTTTTCATTTTGGTATTTTTTTCTTTTTTGTTCTATTCCCCCCTTCCTTCGAGTCATTTTGTGCATTATTTTACATATTATTTGGTCGTGTAGGGATGAAAGAAGCTAAAATAACCCGAAGAGTGAGCCGAGCCGAAGAAGCCGGTTCTCGACAAACTCTACTTAACTTCGTTTTACTTTGACTCGACTTCAAAATACCGCATCTTTTTGTTCTTTTTTTACTTTTTTCCCTCTGTTTCTTTCTTTTCTTCCGGCTTTTTTTCTGAATTTTTCCTTCTTTTTTTCCTCTTCCTTTTGTTTCTTTTTTTCTCTGCTTTTCACTACTTTTTCATTTTGGTATTTTTTTCGTTTTGGTTCTATTCCCCCCTTCCTTTAAGTCATTTTGTGCACAATTTTCCATAATATTTGGTCATGTTGGGATGAAAGAAGCAAAAACAACCCGAAGAGCCGTTTCTGACCCGAAAGAGCCGGTTCCTTTTAGTGAGCCGAGCCAAAGAAGCCGGTTCTCGACAAACTCTACTAACTTTACTCAACTTCGTTCGACTTCGACTCGACTTCAGAATACCGCATTTAGGACACAACGTCAGGGGAACCCGAGTATTTTGACCTTCATGCACTGTAAAGTCGCTTCTTAATGATTAATTTCGAGCCCTGATTTTTGTGCGCTGGCTCGATTTTCTTGTGACAGCCTTCTGGATTCTGACCTCCGCCAAGGGCATTGGGCATGTACAGCTGTTGTTTGTCCTGAGTGAAGACCCTTATGGGCAGGAACCATGAGACTCCAGAAGCAATATGACGCAGGGATATTCAGTTACCAGCCCTTCTCTGGGAAAACATCTGATCAAGTTGATGGATCCTTAGATCGATGGAATTGGACCTGTTACTCCAACCAGCATTTTTAAGGTACTCCCAAATCTCCTTATCAGGATCCCAGGCTCTTCCACTGCAGCCATCTTTTTAAAAGTACCCCACATCTCCCTTTCATGTTTTCCCCAGCAGTTTAAGTCCCACGTTCCCTTCTCTCTAGCAACGTATTTTTGTCGTTTTCACATAAAGGCCCCCCTGTCCTGGTTTGATCATTGCCCTTGTATTCAGTCTCCTTGTCGTCCTGCATTTGGGTCTGTCAGACAACTCGTGACACATCTACCTACCTTCTTCCTTTCTGTCTTTCTTTCTTTAGCTCTCTTTCTTTCTTTATCTTTATCTGTTTCTTTCTTTATCTCTATCTCGTTATCTCTCTTTATATCTATTTCTTTCTTTATTTATCTCTCTATCTCGCTTTATCTCTCTTTCTTTATATCTCTCTCTTTCTTTATATCCCTCTCTTTCTTTATCTCATATCTTTCTTTCTTTCTTTATCCCTCTTTTTTCTTCATCTCTCATTCTTTCTTCATCTCTTTTTTTCTTTATCTCTTTCTTTCTTTATCTCTTTGTTTCTTTATCTTTTTATATCTATTTCTTTTGTTTCTTTATCTCTCTATCCCTCTTTATCTCTCTTTCTTTCTTTCTTTCTTTATCCCTCTTTTTTCTTTATCTCTCATTCTTTCTTCATCTCTCTTTATCTTTATCTCGTTATCTCTTTATATCTATTTATTTATTTCTTTATCCCTCATTCTTTTTTCATCTCTCTTTTTTTCTTTATCTCTTTGTTTCTTTATCTCTTTATATCTATTTCTTTCTTTCTTTATTTCTCTATCTCTCTTTATCTCTCTTTCTTTATATCTCTTTTTTCTTTATCTCTCATTCTTTCTTCATCTCTCTTCATCTCTATCTCGTTATATCTTTATCTCTTTATATCTATTTCTTTCTTTCTTTATCTCTCTATCTCTCTTACTTTATATCTCTTTCTTTCTTTACCTCATCTCTTTTTCTTTATCCTTTTTTTCTTTATCTCTCATTCTTTCTTCATCTCTCTTTTTTTCTTTATCTCTTTCTTTCTTTATCTCTTTCTTTCTTTATCTCTTTATATCTATTTCTTTCTTTCTTTCTTTATCTCTCTCTCTCTCTATCTCTCTCTATCTCTCTCTATCTCTCCTTCTTTATATCTCTTTCTTTCTTTATCTCATCTCTTTCTTTCTTTCTTTGTCCCTCTTTTTTCTTTATCTCTCATTCTTTCTTCATCTCTCTTTATCTCTATCTTGTTATCTCTTTATCCCTTTATATCTATTTCTTTCTTTCTTTATATCTCTATCTCTCTTTCTTTATATCTCTTTCTTTCTTGATCTCATCTCTTTCTTTCTTTCTTTATCCTTCTTTTTTCTTTATCTCTTATTCTTTCTTCATCTCTCTTTTTTCTTTATCTCTCATTTTTTCTTCATCTCTCTTTTTTTCTTTATCTCTTTCTTTCTTTATCTCTTTGTTTCTTTATCTCGTTATCTTGTTATCTCTATCTCGTTATCTCGATTTCTTTCTCTCTTTATCTCTTTGTCTTTCTTTCTCTTTCTTTCTTTACGTCTCTTTCTTTCTTTATCTCTTATCTCTTTCTTTTGTTATCTCTCTTCTTCATCCCTCTTTCTTTATGTATCTCTCTTTCTTTATCTCTTTCTTTTTTCTTTATCTCTTTGTTTCTTTATCTATTTTTCTCGTTATCTCTTTATCTCCTTATCTCTCTTTATCTCTTTTTCTTTCTTTACTTTTTCTTTTTTCTTTATCTCTTTGTTTCTTTATCACTCTTTCTTTCTTTCTTTCTTTCTTTCTTTCTTTCTTTCTTTCTTTCTTTCTTTCTTTCTTTCTTTCTTTCTTTCTTTCTTTCTTTCTTTCTTTCTTTCTTTCTTTCTTTCTTTCTTTCTTCACCATATCCCTCAAGAGGGGTGACTGACAGCAAGACAAACACATACATTAACAAAGAAAAGAAAATAAAAAGAGAAAAAATAGCAAAAAAACACAACATTTTTGTACCATGGTCCACCCAAATGCCCAAAACATAAAGGATTAGAAATAGCTATATATACCGTTGTGGTGCCCCCTTTTTGTCACTGGGGAGATTACATTTGGCTACGCAGTGATTAAAAAAATGCCTTTTTTTTTTTAGAACAGGACCAAAATATGCTGTACAGGACTAAAATACGCGACAAAATACGCTGTAGCTGTAAAAACTCCAGGGTTTTTCATGACCGTCTTCGTCTTTATTTCATTTCATTATAAAATATGAAGGTTTTTAATACTAAATTTCACACCATCTGCATCTAAATCCATATTCAGGTTTGAATCACGACTACTAATCCGTAGTTCTACCAAACCGGGTCATGACCATGTTCTGTGCTCCACCGCTAATTTGAGTCCACGAGAAACCGTTTTGTGTTTCGTAGCACTCGGGGACCTCCTGAAGTCCCCGACCAAATTAATCACGATCTTCCCCAAGGAACCGATTTTGCGATTTTAATAACCGAAATCTCGCGTCGAGACTTCCTAAACGTTTCCGGAGCGACGAAGCGACTTGTTTCCAGAACATTGGAAAGTTCCATCTCCCGAATGGATCGTTTTAATTGGCTTTTTTTCTCCTGAGGGTTCATCGGTCGACCAATCCCGGGCAGCGTTCCAAACGGGTCTTCTGGAGCCCGATATGCCCGGATAGACAGACGGGAACGCTTGTTTTTCTTGTCACGTGAGGCTCACCCGTGTGAACCGGACCAGCCGGGACCTAAAGACCTCAACGTATTTTTAGTCTTGAGCAATGTTCCCTGGAATTTTCCTTAGGGGTCTGAGCGTTCGCACAAAGTCGGTGAGCAACGCTTGAAACAACAGTGAGCAACGGCAATCCCAAGTGTGGAGTCATTATCAAACATGTCCAAAACTTGACAGCACGTTACATTTTGCTGAGTTTCCAACAATGCAAAAAAAATGTTTCACTTTTGAATGAATTGACTCCGTGTTTTTTTCTAATTTTTTTTAAATTCCTTTAAAAAAAAATCTCATTGAGTTTATTTTTTCCGAGCTGTTACTTTTTTCTTTTTGTTCTCTATTTACCTTTTTCTTACATTTCTTTCTTTTCTTTTTTTCTGGCTTTTTTCTAATTTTTTTCCTTCTTTTTTTCCTCTTCCTTTTGTTTCTTTTTCTCTCAGCTTTTCACTACTTTTTCATTTTGGTATTTTTTTTCTTTTTTTTCTTCCTTTAAATCATTTTGTGCATAGTTTTACATAATATTTGGTCATATAGGGATGAAAGAAGCAAAAACAACCCGGTTCCTTTTAGTGAGCCGAGCCGAAGGAGCCGGTTCTCGACAAACTCTACTAACTTTACTCAACTGCGTTCTTTTTCGACTCGACTTCAAAATACCGCATTTAGCACACAACGTCAGGGGAACCCGTGTATTTTTACCTTCATGCACTGTCACTTTGACTTAAGTCGCTTCTTAATGAGTAATTTCGAGCCCTATTCTATTTACTTTTTCCCTACATTTCTTTCTTTTCTTTTTTCTGGCTATTTTTCTAAATTTTCCTTCTTTTTTTTCCTCTTCCTTTTGTTTCTTTTTCTGTCAGCTTTTCACTACTTTTTCATTTTGGTATTTTTTTTCTTTTTTGTTCTATTACCTCCTTCCTTTAGGTCATTTTGTGCATCGTTTTACAAAATATTTGGTCGTGTGGGGATGAAAGAAGCAAAAACAACCCGAAGAGCCGTTTAGGACACGAAAGAGCCGGTTCCTTTTAGTGAGCCGAGCCTTAGGGGCCGGTTCTCGACAGACTCTACTAACTTTACTCAACTTCGTTGTATTTCGACTTGACTTCCAAATACCGCATTTAGGACACAATGTCAGGGGAACCCGTGTATTTTGAAATAGAACAAAAAAGAAAAAAATACCAAAATGAAAAAGTAGAAGAATAGAAGAAGACTAGACTAGAATATGCCTTTATTGTCATTGTTACAACATGGGATATGCTGTGACAACGAAATTGGACGACTCCAGGTCCACATTTACAGTGAGGATAAGGAAACAAAGAGATAAAGGAACAAAGAACTAACTGACTTTGTTGTAAGTAGGCTCTGTTTTCTTCCCGGGGGGGGCGTGATTGATGAGGGGGGTGTGGGTCAAACAGAGTTGCTGGATACAACCGGAATGTTTGATGTTTGATCTTACATTACACATCGTCCAGTGTTTTTTCCGAAAGCTGCGAAAAAAAGAAACAAAAGGAAGAGGAAAAAAAGAAGGACAAATTTAGAAAAAAGCCAGAAAAAAAGAAAAGAAAAAAATGTAGGAAAAAAGCAAATGGAGAACAAAAAGAAAAAAGTAACAGCTCGAAAAAAAATAAACACAATGGGATTTTTTTTAAAAGGAATTTAAAAAAAAGTAGAAAAAAAACACGGAAGAAAGAAGAAAAAGTGTGTGTTGTGTGTTGCATTCAAATAATTTCCAATTATATCAAGTCAATCTTGTTGGAGTTCTGTATCTTACAACCGACTCAATAAGCCCCCCAAAATGTTAATATTATGCGACAAAATAGATCAGGAAATAAAAAGAAATGGATATCTTGTGAAAGAATTGTAAAAAAAATGACGTTTGTAGGCAATAGTACATGAGTCAATTCATTCAAAAGAGAAAAATCATTTTGCATTGCCGGAAACTCAGCAAAATGTAACTTGATGTCAAGTTTTGGACATGTTTGATATTGACTTAGTTGCCACACTTGGGATTGCCGTTGCTCACTGTTGTTTCAAGCGTTGCTCACCGACTTTGTGTGAACGCTCAGACCTGTGGAAAAATATGAAATGAAATGATCTGCATTTCTATAGCGCTTTTCAAATGAAGACTTCCCAAAGCGCTTTACAATGTGCTCCACATTTCCCAATAGCGGCCTTGCAGCCATTGGGGGTATTAGGGGTTCAGTGTCTTACCCAAGGACACTTTGACATGTAACACGGACGAGCCGGGATTCGAACTGGGATCTTTTGATCCCAAGACGAGCGCTCTACCTCCTGAGCCACTGCTGCCCCAAAATCAAATTCCCTGACCGGGAATCGAACCCGGGCCGCGGCGATGAGAGCGCCGAATCCTAACCACTAGACCAGGGGTGTCAAACATGCGGCTCGGGGGCCAGATCAGGCCCGCTAAGGGATTGAATCCGGCCCGCGAGACAACACTCAGAGAAGCGCAAGAGAAAAACGAGCTGCAGGTCTAAATACGTCCACTTGATGTTGCTAAAGCCAGGTGCCTCTCACAAAGACGGTGTACTTGTATTTCTTTCTTTATCTCTCTCTTTCTTTATCTCTCTCTTTATCTCTCTCTCTCTCTTTATCTCTCTCTCTCTCTTTATCTCTCTCTCTCTTTATCTCTCGCTATCTTTATCTCTCTCTCTCTTTATCCCTCTCTCTCTTTATCTCTCTCTATCTTTATCTCTCTCTTTATGTATCTCTCTCTCTTTATCTCACTTTTTTCTCTCTCTCTCTCTTTCACTCTCTGTCTCTTTCTCTTTCTTTGTTTCTCTTTGCCTCTTTCTCATCTGCGTCTTTTTACCTTCTTTTGGTCTCTCTTCCATTTTTCCTTTTCTCTCTTTTGCTCTCTCCTGCTTTCCCCTTCTCTCCTTCTCCCAATCTCTATTTCTCTCCTTCTCTTTTCTCTCCTTCCCTCTTTGTCTCTCTCTATATCATTCTTTCTCTCTCTTTCGTTCCCCCTCTCTCAATATTTGTCTTTATATCTTTTTTGTTTCTCAAATTCTCTCTCCCTCGCTCTTCTTTCTCTCTTCTCTCTCTCTCTCTCTCTCTCTCTCTCTCTCTCTCTCTTTCTCCCTTTGTCTTTTTTATTGTCCCACCCTCTCTCTTTTTCTCTCCTTCGCTTTGTCTTATTTCTTTCTCTATTTTTCTCTCCCTCTAGTACACTAGTCCGGCCCTTGAGAGAATGTTTGTTCTATCTTGTGGCCCCAGAGGTAAAATGAGTTTGACACCCCTGCATTAGACCACCACGGATGTCAACGTAAATATGAAAAACAAAACAGTCTTTCCTGCCGTCTTAATCGCTTCACGTCAGCGAGTACACGTTTGCCGGGATTACTTTAGGATTCGGATGCCGAAGGGAGAAGGATAGAGAATATCCCGACCCCCCCAACCATCCCGACACTCACTCTCCCCTCCCCAATCACAAACGGCCAAGCTTTCGACACACATTCGTGATTTTCCTGCCGCTCGATCCGCCACGTGCCGATTCGGCCGGATTAGCAGTCGGCGTGTCCCGGCTACGCTACGCTCCCGGCCTTCGATTCATATTTTTAGATGGGTAAAAGCGCCGTGGTGCGCCGGCGAATCGGCATCACACGCGCGTTCATTAGGGAAGGCGGCAGCTGCGCCCCGGACGGCGGATTTATAAGGTAAAAGGTCGCTTTCTTGGCGTATTATTTGAAACCTCGCCCGGCCTTCGTTCACCGTGACGGGATTTACGAGCCGTGATGAAGGTGGCGCTGTTTAACCGCCCTGCCGCGTGTGAGTGTCTACCTCAAAAGTGGGGCAAATCGGTTGAATGAATGAATGAAACTTTCTTTCCAACATGAGAAACATGTCACACAGAGCGACTCACTTAAAAATGGAGGTGTCATAATTGACCCCGATCTGTCCTTTCAAACACATGTGAAGATAATTACCGTATTTTCCGCACTATAGGGCGCACCGGGTTATAAGGCGCTACAATGGGAACGTGGACAAAACAGTCAGATGATTCAGTCCAATTGATTACCCCCTTAACATTCCCAAAGCTTGCAAAGAAGCAAATACGTGTCGAGAACACGTGCGGATGCGGTGTCCGTACCATGTCACTCAAATGCATCGTTCCATCATTCGGAAGGTTAAAGTCTTGGGATTCAAGAAATGCCAACCATTCCTTAGTTTCTATTTTCTTTTTCGCTCGCAACTTTACTGTGCATATGACAATAAACACTTGGAATTGAGTTGAATTCACTCAACTCATCACAGCAACATCAAGATCGTTCTAAAACAAGATACCGAGAAAATATATAGCCGGAGTAGCTCACCTAAGTTCTCACGTTCAATAATGATACGCAATCATGGTCTTCTTACAACCGTGAGTGTAGTCAATCCAGGAGAGTCAAATGTTTACAAATACAGACTAATGAAACATGTTTCTTTATGGCGTAGTTTAGCAAGCTTGCGATTCAGTCATCTTTTTCGGCCAATTGCAGGGTTTGTTTCGGCCCTCTAGCCAATCCGAGGCTCCGAATAACTTCAGCCAATAGCGATCGATTTAACTGATGATTGACACATCTTTTTCGGCCAATTGCAGGGTTTGTTTCGGCCCTCTAGCCAATCCGAGGCTCTGAATAACTTCAGCCAATAGCGATCGATTCAAATGATGATTGACACATTGGTTAGGCAATGAAACGCCGGTATATAAATCCCAGCTTGCACCGCGGACTACTCCACGTTCGGGGGAAAATCGAGTCGGCGGCTGCAAGTTAGTTGGAAGACTTTGCGATTTGAAATTGATCCATATATAAGGCGCACTGTATTATAAGGCGCATGGTCAGCTTTTGAAAAAAATTAAGACTTTTAGGTGCGCCTTATAGTGTGGAAAATACGGTATTTTTATAAACATTTTTGCAAATTTTAGTAGAAACAAGGGAAAAGGAACCATTCAGACATTTTAGCCTGTCAACAAACTACCCCGCAAGAGGTGGGTTTCGACTCGGTCCTGTTCCTGTTGGTATTTCCTGTCCTGTTTATTGTTTTCTCCAGTTTTTGTTCCTGTCTAGTTTGTCCTGTTTAATTTCGATAATCCTGTCTGTCCCGTTCTGTCCGATATCATCTCCGGCAATTAGTATCGATCTCGTCGTCCTCTGGCTTCCTATCATTCCACGCCAGACCGGCGACTTTTAGGTGCGCCTTATATTGCGGAAAATACGGTACTAGAACCGCTTTCTTCCATCTCCGCAACATTGCTAAAATTTGTCCTATGCTGTCTCAGTCGGATGCGGAAATTATAATTCACGCGTTCGTTACCTCCTGACTGACTGTAATGCCCTACTCTCCGGTCTCCCCAAGTCTAGAATCAAGTCTCTTCAGCTGGTACAAAATGCTGCAGCGAGGTTTTTAACCAAGACAAGAAAGTTTGATCACATGACACCGATTTTGGCTAACCTGCATTGGCTCCCAGTTAGCCTTAGATGTGATTTCAAGGTTCTTTTAGTATTATAGAAAATCATACATGGACTTGCTCCCTCATATCTTTCAGATTGAATTTCGCCCTATCTTCCAGTCCGGGGCCTTCGCTCTGAAAATGCTGGTCTACTCGTGATCCCAAGAGCCAAGAAGAAATCTGCAGGTTGGAGAGCGTTCTCCATTCGGGCCCCGGTGCTGTGGAATGCTCTTCCCCCCGAGATCCGATCTGCTGCCTCAGTGGAAATGTTTAAGTCTAAGCTTAAAACTCACTTCTACTCTATAGCATATGAATAACCTAAACTTCTTATATGTAATAACTTGTGAAGCCCTTTGAGACTCTTTGTGATTAAGGGCGTCACAAATAAAAATGACTTGACTTGACTTGAAAACAAAAATAAAACAACAAGCAGTAGCGGGGCGGCAGTAGCTCAGGAGATGGAGCGCTCGTCTTGGGATCAAGGGATCCCAGTTCGAATCCCGGCTTGTTCGTGTTACATGTCGAAGTGTCCTTGGGTAAGACACTGAACCCCTAATACCCCCAATAAGCAGGCTAGCGCCTTACATGGCTGCAAGGCCGCTATTGGGAAATGTGGAGCACATTGTAAAGCGCTTAATCACAAAGAGTCTCAAAGGGCTGCACAGACCACAGATTATTGCAAACCACAGACTATTATAACACCCTCCTCTGATCTAAAACCTACATGAGGGCAAGGAAAAACTCAAAAACCTCAATTCTAGTCAAGTCACGTTTATTTGTATGGCCCTTAATCACAAAGAGTCTCAAAGGGCTGCACAGACCACAGATTATTCTACTGACTATAGACTATTATGACGCCATCCCCTGATCTAAAACCTACATGAGGGCAAGGAAAAACTAAAAAACCTCAAGTCAAATCATGATTATTTGTGACACCCTTAATCACAAAGAGTCTCAAAGGGCTGCACAGACTATTGCAAACTACAGACTATTTTGACACCATCCCCTGATCTAAAACCTACAAGAGGGCAAGGAAAAACTCAAAAACCTCAAGTCAAGTCAAATCCTATTTATTTGTGACGCCCTTGATCACAAGAAGTCTCAGAGGGCTGCACAGATCACAGACTATTGCAAAACACAGACTATTCTGACACGTCCCCTGATCTAAAACCTACATGAGGGCAAGGAAAAACTCAAAAACCTCAAGTCAAGTTTGTCTGTGATGCCCTTAATCACAAAGAGTCTCAGAGGGCTACACAGACCACAGATTATTCTACAGACTACAGACTATTATGACACCGTCCCCTGATCTAAACCCTACATGAGGGCAAGGAAAAACTCAAAAACCTCAAGTCAAGTCAAATCCTATTTATTTGTGACGCCCTTGATCACAAGAAGTCTCAGAGGGCTGCACAGATCACAGACTATTGCAAAACACAGACTATTCTGACACGTCCCCTGATCTAAAACCTACATGAGGGCAAGGAAAAACTCAAAAACCTCAAGTCAAGTTTGTCTGTGATGCCCTTAATCACAAAGAGTCTCAAAGGGCTACACAGACCACAGATTATTCTACAGACTACAGACTATTATGACCCTGATCTAAACCCTACATGAGGGCAAATAATACACATATTATCAACATAAAGTGTAGGTTATTCGTATTCTATAGAGCAGACGTGTGTTTTAAGCTTAGATTTAAACATTTCCACTGAGGTTGCAGATCCAATTTCAGGGGCCAGAGCATTCCAAGGGTCAGAAACGGGTCGTAAGCCGGGACGGGAGAGCAGACGTGGTCGGGATCAAAAACAGGTTGTAGCCGGAGACAAATGGGGAGATCAGGAATAGGCAGGTGGAAAAAACGAGACCAGCGGGAGTCAGGGTCAGAAACGGGTCGTAACCCGGGACGGGAGATCAGACGTGGTCGGGATCAAAAACAGGTTGTAGCCGGAGACAAATGGGGAGATCAGGAACAGGCAGGTGGAAAAAACAGGACAGGCGGGAGTCAGGGTCAGAAACGGGTCGTAAGCCGGGACGGGAGAGCAGACGTGGTCGGGATCAAAAACAGGTTGTAGCCAGAGACAAATGGGGAGATAAGGAACAGGCAGGTGGAAAAAACGGGAGAAAAACAGGACAGGCGGGAGTCAGGGTCAAAATGCTTGCCTTGTAACAACAGAGGTTCGCTGACAGATTTACAACCGGAGAGTGACAGGACCGGGCTTGAAAAGGACAGGGAACCAATCAGGTAGCCAATCATGACAGGGCGGGCCTTAAACTATCCTCCCGGGGCCTGGAGTTTGAAATCCAGGTTTAAAGGAAACGCTGAAGGACGAGCAGAGAGCTAATCCCTGCGTACAATTCATCTTTCTTCAGGGGAGGCGGAGCCTGCAATTGTTATGAGTGACCAGATGTTACCCGCAGCCATTATCTCCTCGCCCGCCACCCCGCCTCCTGCAGGACTTGCTTCTACTCCCGGTGTTGCGCGGCCCCCGCCCATCTGCCGGACAGACGGTCGGACTCGGTTGCGTGTGAAGGTTCATCCGACCATGTATTCATTGTTCTAAAACACAGGTGTCAAACAGGCGGCCCGCGGGCCACATCAGGCCAACCGATGGTTTGAATCCGGCCCGCAAGACAACAGTGAGAGAAGCGCAAGAGGAAAATGAGCTGTAGTTTAAAATGTTTCCACCGGATGTCACCAAAGGCAGTGAACACTTGCAAAACAATTGCGGTAGTATTTCTCCATTTCTCTCTGACTCACTTCTTTTTTATTTATTTCTCCCTCTTTTTCTTTCTCCTGTTCACTCTCTCTTTCTCTCTCTGTTTCTCTCCCACTCTCTAACTATTTATTTTCTCTGTTTTGCTCTATTTCTATTTTCTCTCTCTAATTTACACTTTAATTCTCTTTCTTTCTCACCCTCTTTCTTTCCCTTTTTGACTTCTCTCTCTCTCTCTCTCATCTCAGTTTGTCTCTTTTTCTCCTGCTGACTCTTTTTCTTTCTGTCGCTTCACTTCTCTTATTCTTTTTATCTTTCTCTTTTTTCACTCTCTCTTTCTCTCTCTTTCTGTTTTCTCTATTTCTCTCTCACTCTCTAACTCTTTTTCTCTGTCTTGCTCTCTTTCTAATTTACACTTTAATTCTCTTTCTTTCTATTTTTCTCTTTCTTTCTCACCTTTTCTTTCCCTTTTTTGACCTCTCTCTCTCACCTCAATTTGTCTCTTTTTCTCCCACTGACTCTTTCTTTCTGTCGTTTCACTTCTCTTATTCTTTTTCTCTTTCTCTTTTTTCACTTTCTTTTTCTCTCTCTAGTCATTTCCCCCTTCTTCTCCATTCCTATCTCTATTCTGCTGTCTCTTTTTCTCTTTTCCCTATTTCTCTTTCACTCTCAACCTTTCTTTTTCTCTGTCTTGCTCTCTTTTTATTTTCTCTCTCTAATTTACACTTTAATTCTCTCTCTTTCTATTTTTCTTCCTTTCCTTTTTTGACCCTTCTCTCTCTTTCTCTCTCTCTCTCACCTCACTTTGTCTCTTTTTCTCCTGCTGACTCTTTCTCTCTGTCGTTTCACTTCACTTATTCTTTTTATTTTTCTCTTTTTTTCACTTTCTTTTTCTCTCTATATTCATTTCGCCCTTTTTCCCCATTCATATCTCTATTCTGCTGTCTCTTTTTCTCTTTTCCCTATTTTCTCTCTCTCTCTCTCTCAACCTTTCTTTTTCTCTGTCTTGCTCTCTTTTTATTTTCTCTCTCTAATTTACACTTTAATTCTCTCTCTATTTTTCTTCCTTTCCTTTTTTGACCTCTCTCTCTCTCTCTCTCTCTCTCTCTCTCTCTCTCTCTCCCACCTCACTTTGTCTCTTTTTCTCCTGCTGACTCTTTCTCTCTGTCGTTTCACTTCTCTTATTCTTTTTATCTTTCTTTTTTATCTTTTTTCACCTTTTCTCTCTCTATTCATTCCCCCTTCTTCTCCATTTATATCTCTATTCTGCTGTCTCTTTTTCTCTTTTCCCTATTTCTCTCTCACTCTCTCAACCTTTCTTTTTCTCTGTCTTGCTCTCTTTTTATTTTCTCTCTCTAATTTACACTTTAATTCTCTCTCTTTCTATTTTTCTTCCTTTCCTTTTTTGACCCTTCTCTCTCTTTCTCTCTCTCTCTCTCACCCCACTCTGTCTCTTTTTCTCCTGCTGACTCTTTCTCTCTGTCGTTTCACTTCACTTATTCTTTTTATCTTTCTCTTTTTTCACTTTCTTTTTCTCTTTATATTCATTTCCCCCTTCTTCTCTATTCACATCTATTCTGCTCTCTTTTCCTCTCACCGTTACTCTGTCTCCCTTGTTCTCCCTATTTGTGTATTGCTCTTCTCTTTCCTTCCCTCTCTTTCTCTCTTTTTCTCCCTCTCTCTTTCTCTTAAACTCTGAACTAGTCGCCCCTGTGAGACTTTTTTTTATAACATTTGTGGCCCCCCAACTAAAACCAGTTTGACACCCCTGTTCTAAAAAGAGTCGGAAAGTCCAGATTGGAGAGTACACAATTGATGTATTGTAAAAGTCTTAAAAAGGACAATTTATTCAACTTTACTTTTATTTGTAGATCTACAGTTGTTATTTTGTTACAGTCACATACTCTCAGTCGGTTGACGTCATCTCGAGGTCTGTATCTAACTAAGTTCTCTCACAGAAAATGCACTTTTCTTTGAAATTGCTCGGAAATTGCAAAATGGTGCAACCCCACCGGGTATTGCTTTTATGCCGATGAAAAAAAAAAAAAAACGCTTTCTCCATCAATCGATTTGACGAAGCAGAATGCCTCTGTGTGCGCAAGGCGTGCGTATGTTTACATCGCGTGTGGACATTTCCATTGTGTCGATCGGCTCTCCCATCCTGCTTTCCGTGTCTCCGGCCTCGCTGCGTTTTGTTTGAAGATCGACAAAGGGGAAAGCTTTTTTGAGTTCACCAATGACATTTAAGAAGAACGAAAAATGTGATTTCAACACGACCCCAAGAAACACCATAAAAACGATGAATCCACCACTAATTCCGGCAAGTAAGCATGTGCCGACCATAAGAAAATCCAGCCGAGGTTCAATGAAACCCCGCAGAATTAAGAGTGAGCGATGGAGGGGACGAGCTTTTTCCTTTGCCGATCTGTACTAAGGTCCTCCTCTGAGCTCCGTTTTTATAAAAATTGTCAAGACCAGAACGGAGACAGGACCCACTCGCGTAACGTTACTCACAGTTTTATTGGGGGGAAGGAAAAGGAGTGCACACACGATCCGGAGATTGCTCGTCGCGGGGAGTAGGTTGCTTGTGGGACTTCCATGGCGAGCGATGGCGGTGTCGGGAACGGAAAAAAGTCGAAAACCAGGAGAATAGACGAGGTCGAGATCAAAAACGGGTTGTTATTCCGGACGGGAGAACAGACGTGGTCGAGATCAAAACAGTTCGTAATTCGGGACGGGAGAGCAGAGGTGGTCGAGATCAAAACAGGTCGTAATTCGAGACAGGAGAGCAGACGTGGTCGAGATCAAACAGATCGTAGCGGGAGACAAACAGGAGCAAAAACACAGGACTGGCGAAAAAGGGCTTGCCGTGTAAAAACGGAGATTCGCAGACGGACCGACAAAAGGGGACTGACAGGGCAGAGTTTAAATACTGACAGGGAGCCAATCTTTCAACAAGCTGCAGCTGGCGCCCACGGGCGCGGCCAATCGGGCGCCATGGCAACCGTGACAGAAGCTGGCGCCACACGGCGGGGGCCAATTGGGCGTTATGGCAACCGTAAAAAAAAAATTTCAACAACAGAAAACAGATCAATCCCAAGTGGTGTGTATATCAAAGAACAGCAACACGAGTTAGTTTACAGCAATTTGTCCAATATGAAAAAAAAGAATAAACCTGTCAGTGGGCAGCACGGCGGCGCAGTGGTTAGCGCATGTGCGGCACAGTTCAAGTCTTGGGAACCTCCTGCGTGGGTTCAAATCCAGCTCCAGACTTCCTGTGCGGAGTTTGTATGTTCTCCCCGTGCTTGCGTGGGTTTCCTCCGGGCACTCCGGTTTCCTCCCACATTCCAAAAAACATGCATGTCAGGTTAATTGGCCGGTCCAAATTGTCCCTAGGTGTGAATGAGCGAGCGAGTTGTCTGTCCCTGTGTGCCCTGCGATTGGCTGGCAACCAGTTCAGGGTGTCCCCTGCCCACTGGCCGATGATTGCTGGGATGGGCTCCAGCACCCCCGCGACCCTACTGAGGATAAGCGGTGTAGCTAATGAGATGAGATAAACCTGTCAGTGAATAATCACATACATACATACATACAGGATGGAATTCTCTTATCTGGAGGTTTCTCTCCCTGTCCTCCTTGCAAGTTCAAAATCCATTTATGTCTTCTCTCATTTTTTCGAGTCTCTACTACGTATTCAAAAACAATTTTGACGGATTATTTCATGTTACTACTCGCTCATCCGTGAACAAAATCCCACAATTCCTATGACGGTCCTACAAACTACGTTTTGTTTTTTCCTCTTGGTCCATTCCCAAGACGGCCTCCGGGCAGTTTGCCCGTGCACAAAGTAAAAACATCCATAAAAAAAAAAAAGCGAGGAAACAAATCCTCTCAGAGCTGACAGCTTGGGGATTTTTCCACCATATTCCGATAATCTCCGGCATCATCACCGACCCGTCTGAGCCTTACAGGAATATAAACAACGAAAAATCGTCCTTTCACACAGAGACACTGCAAAATAACTTTGTATTGGGTAAAAACTACGATACAAGGTATTTAAATACATGTTCAATTGTTTTTAAAAGTTGTATAGAATTTATACCTGTAAATCACTCAATGCGGTGACTGAGCCTATCTATCTATCCATTATCTCCACAGCTTATCCTCAGTAGGGTCGCGGGCAATGTTCACAAAAATCAGGGCTTGAAATTGCTTATTAAGAAGCGACTTATGTCAAAGTTACAGTGCATGAAGGTCAAAATACACAGTATTTTGAAGTCAAGGTCGAAGTAGAACGAAGTTGAGTAAAGTTAGTAGAGTTTTTCAAGAACCGGCTTCTTCGGCTCGGCTCACTAAAAGGAACTGGCTCTTTCGGGTCCTAAACGGCTCTTCGGGTTGTTTTTGCTTCTTTAATCCCTACACGACCAAATATTATGTAAACGTATGCATTAAATGACTTAAAGGAAGGGGGAATAGAACAAAAAAAGAAAAAAAATACCAAAATGAAAAAGTAGTGAAAAGCTAAAAAACAAAGAAACAAAAGGAAGAGGAAAAAGAAGGAAAAATTCAGAAAAAAAGCCAGGAAAAAAAAGAAAAGAAAGAAACAAAGGAAAAAAAAATGAATAGAGATCAAAAAGAAAAAGTAACAGCTCGGAAAAAAATAAAACATAATGAGATTTTTTTTTTAAAGGAATTTTAAAAAAAGTAGAAAAAAACACAGAAAAACGAAGAAAAAGTTTTTTTGCATTGCCGGAAACTCATGTTTTGGACATGTTTGATAATGACTTAGTTGCCACACTTGGGATTACGGTTGCTCACTGTTGTTTCAAGCGTTCGACTTTGTGTGAATGCTCAGACCCATAAGGAAAATTACAGGGAGGGTGCTGGAGCCCATCCCAGCAATCTTCGGGCAGTGGGCAGGGGACACCCTCAACTGGTTGCCAGCCATGACTGAGCCTAATTCCAACCTTTTTCTAATAATGACAACCTAGTAATCACTTGTAGCAGATGTTCTAATGGGATGACTGAGCCTATTTGAACTATTCTAAAGTTTGCAACCTGGTCATTGTTATTTTCGAAATACATATCACCAACTAGTAAAAAGTAACAAAAACATTCTATAAGTCGAGTCAAGTCATGTTTATTTGTTTGGCCCTTAATCACAGAGTCTCAAAGGGCTGCACAGACCACAGATTTTAGCAAACCACAGACTATTATGACACCATCCCCTGATCTAAAACCTACACGAGGGCAAGGAAAAACTCAGAAACCCCAACATGAGGAAAATAAAGAAACCTTTATAAAGAACAGTCTCTAAGGGCTGCACAGAACACAGATTTTAGCAAACCACAGACTATTATGACACCATCCCCTGATCTAAAACCTACACGAGGGCAAGGAAAAACTCAAAAACCCCAAAATGAGGAAAATAAAGAAACCTTTATAAGGAACAGTCTCAAAGGGCTAAACAGACCATATATTATTGCAAACCAAAGACTATGATGACACCATCCCCTGATCTAAAACCTACATGAGGGAAAGGAAATACTCAGAAACCCCAACATGAGGAAAATAAATAAACCTTTGTGACAAACAGTCTCAAAGGGATGCACAGACCACAAGTTACTGCAAACCACAGACTATGATGACACCATCCCCTGATCTAAAACCGACATGAGGGCAAGGAAAAACTCAAAAACCCCAACATGAGGAGAATAAAGAAACCTTTATTAAGAACAGTCTCAAAGGTCTGCACATAACACTTATAAAGGTGTCTTTATTTTCCTCATGTTGGGGTTTTTGAGTTTTTCCTTGCCCTCATGTAGGTTTTAGATCAGGGGATGGTGTCATAATAGTCTGTGGTTTGCAGTAATCTGTGGTCTGTGCAGCCCTTTGAAACTGTTCCATATAAAGGTTTCTTTATTTTCCTCATGTTGGGGTTTTTGAGTTTTTCCTTGCCCTCATGTCGGTTTTAGATCAGGGGATGGTGTCATCATAGTCTGTGGTTTGCAGTAACTTGTGGTCTGTGCATCCCTTTGAGACTGTTTGTCACAAAGGTTTATTTATTTTCCTCATGTTGGGGTTTCTGAGTATTTCCTTTCCCTCATGTAGGTTTTAGATCAGGGGATGGTGTCATCATAGTCTTTGGTTTGCAATAATATATGGTCTGTTTAGCCCTTTGAGACTGTTCCTTATAAAGGTTTCTTTATTTTCCTCATTTTGGGGTTTTTGAGTTATTCCTTGCCTTCATGTAGGTTTTAGATCAGGGGATGGTGTCTTAATATTATTTGTTCAGTATATATTTGTCTTTTAAATGTGTAAGCCCAATTTTGTTGTCACAATATGTTCAGCCATTTTGTAACAATGACAATAAAGGTCTATTCTATTCTATAAGCCGTCAATGAAGATTTGCAGATTGGCAAGGAGGTTGCTGTTCGGTGTCTTCATCCGATGCCTTTTTTTATGATTGGTGGAGCGACCGGATCACGTGCTTCCCTTTTCAAGCGCCAGGAGAGAAAGGGGGGGGGGGCTCGGAAGACGCAGCATCGGCAGGAACTTTCTCCCTCTCACACAAACGCTCTCACACACAAAGTGGACCCGAAGTCTCCAGGCGGGCGGTCCGATCATGACAACTCTCCGGGGTCCCGAGGAGTAAAAGCAAAAGTGGTGGTGATGGAAGCGCGTTGAAAGAAGGTACGGACTTTTTATCGTTTCGTTTCGGAGCCGCTGGTCGAGCGGTTTTCGCATTCGGACTAAATCAGCTTTACGGACGGTGGGTCATGTTAGCCTTGATTGAGTAGGAATTGGGACAGCACTTGATCTACTTTGAGGTTAATCCCGATAGTTCTTGTCAAGGTTGAATGAACAATGGAATTATCGGCAGTGTGAGTATACGTATTTTCTGTATCCTAAGTCTCTCCGGAATATAAGTCGCACCGGGAGAAAAAACTAATCATTAAGAAGGAAAAAACATATATAAATTCCACCTGGAGTATAAGTCTCATTTTAGGGGGAAATTCATTTGCTGGAATCCAACACCAAAGACATACGGGACATCTTGAAAGGCAATTTAAAATAAAAATAATATAGAAAGCACTAACTTTATACGTTTGTTCGTTTCTTAGATCAGGCATGTCCTAAATCCGGCCCGGGGGCCAGTCATAAAATGAATCCTAAGTGGCCCGCCAGTAAAAATGGCACACCAGATAGTGGCTTTCTATGGGAATTTTAGCGCACCCTATTTTCGGCAACTGTAAAAAAAAAAAAAAAGGAAAGCTGACTGTAAGGGCCACCGCTTCTAGGACAAGTGGATATTGGTGTCTTTTTTCACCAAAATCCAAAAGTTAAGTCATGTTTATTTGTGACACCCTTAATCACAAAGAGTCTCAAAGGGCTGTACAGACCACAGGCTATTGCAAACCACAGACTATTATGACACCAGCCCCTGATCTAAAACCTACATGAGGGCAAGGAAAAACTCAAAAACCTCAAGTCAAGTCATGTGTATTTGTGACACCCTTAATCACAAAGAGTCTCAAAGGGCTGCACAGACCACAGATTATTGCAAAATACAGACTATTATGACACCATCCCCTGATCTAAAACCTACATGAGGGTAAGGAAAAACTCAAAAAACCCCAACATGAGGAAAATAAAGAAACCTTTATAAGGAACAGTCTCAAAGAAAAAACTCAAGTCAAGTCATCTTTATTTGTAAAGCCCTTAATCAGAAAAAAAAAAAAAAGCATAATTAGCTGTCAAATGTCTATTTTTTATTTTTAGTCTACAATTGTTTTCAGTATATTTCCTAATTCTGAAAGCAAATTTGAAATTCATGTTATTCCACTAGGATGTCAGGACCAGAACGGAGACAGGACCCACTTGCGTTGCGTTTCTCACAGGTTTTAGTCGAAGAAAGAGAAAGTGATTGCTGATTGCGGGAAGCAGGTCGCTCTGAACGCGGAATTCAGAGCACACCTTACCCATAAACATAAAAACAAGATGCAGGGAGATCTTGGCAGGAGAGGGAGAGACGTTCATTTATTTTCGTCAGAATCCAAAACACAGTTCTCATTCGTCTAAGAGACACTCAGCTTTTTTATACCCTTCAGAGTAGACACATCCCGTCAGCCATATCACGTGGTTTTTTTTCCCCGAAGTTGCCGCGTCCTTTTCGATTTTCCAACATTACGTTTTTTTCCCCGAAGTTACACAATTTCCAAGAAAATCAGCCTGACACATCCAAATTCCTGACTTGACCGCTTGTTCCACGCCAAGCAGAATCTTATCACTTGGCAGCACAAGCTCGGGAGAAACAAGCCTGGAATTTCCCGTTTTAAACTAATGTGTTCTCCTTATGTCAAGCTCGACTCCAATGAACCACAACAGGAACTTCCGTGGTGAGCGATGGCGGTGCCGGGAACGGAAAAACGGGTCAGTAGCCGGGACAGGAGAGCAAAAACGTGGTTAGGGTCGTAAGCGAGTCGTAAGCCAGGAAAGGAAAGTAGACGTGGTTGGGGACAAAAACGGGTCAAAGCCGGGGGACAGACGGGAGCAAAAAACAGGTGGGAGTCAGTCAAATTTGCATTTTATTTTATCTTCTTTTGATTTTATTTCATTTATTCTTTATTTTTTTTTCTTTCATTTCTTTCTTTCTTGTGTTATTTTTGTTTTCAATTCCTTTTATTATTTTTTTTCATTTTAATTTTCTTTTTTTTTCTTTTTTTGGGGTTATTTCATTTATTGATTTCTTTTAATTTTAATTTGTTTTTATTTTGTTTATGGTCTGTGCAGCCCTTTGAGAATGTTTGCGATAAAGGGCTATACAAAGTTACAATTCCTACGTTCCATTAACTTGAGCAAATTTGGGGACATTTGTACTTCTAGAAGTATTTGTAAATCACAATACTTTTTACTTTTACTTGAGTATAATTCTAAAGAAGAAACTCTACTTTTACTCTGCTACATTGAAGCCGTTACGTAAATCTCCTCCACTTAAGTACGCGTCTGTCTGTCTCTGCTAAGGCACATTTATTTTGTCGGAAGCTTCGTTTCTTTTATTTGGATTTAAACAGTGACCTATATAACCACCAGGTGACACTTGTGAGCAAAAATAGGATTTTTTTTTTTTTATTGACTATTCAGACTGGCGTTCGTTGAACCATTAACATTGACACTAACACCCAAAATATGCACTAATTGGACACTATAAATTGTCCTTAGTTGTACATATGAGAGTTGTCTGTCTTTATGTGTCCCCCCACCCCGCCTTGAATCAAACAATGCTAGGCTACGCTACAGCAGACAACGGGACCCTAAGTTTTGGAAGAAATTGGGCAAAGAAAATGAGTAAATGAATATATTTTTTTGCAAGTTTCACAAAATCACAGACCATTATAAAATGAACAAAAAGTTTGACTGCTAAAACAGTGTTTATTTTACTCGTTATTCAACACACGAAAAATGAACTTCTAGCAGGGTCTTGTGAAAAAGCGTTGCTAAACCAGCTTCCAGTTGCTTCACCTTTTCACAGCGTTCATTTCCAGTTAGCTTGTAGTAATCAGCATGTTGGGTCTGTGAGTGCCTCTTGATGTTATATTCTTTGAAAACAGTCTCTTGGCAAATTACGCAGACGCAGTTGTTTCGGATTTTGGTGAAAAAAAATCCCCATTTCAACGCATCTCTAGATTTCAGACCTTTAATAAGTCATGTATTAACACTGTCTTTAGAAATTTCTTCCCGTATGCGTTGAATCTTCTCATTAAAGAAGACCACAAAGTCATGGGCTGAATGGGTAGAACTATCTGGAATATGTTGCGTCGTTAGCGATGTGTCAAAAAGGATTTGGGGGTTATTCTTTTGTGCCGCAATCACCTTCAATGAATAGGCTGATTTTGCAGAGGCAAGGGCTGCTTTATACTTGAACAAGTTGTCACACCAGGTTTGACGGAAAACCTCAAGCTTGGTAGCGCGCCATTTTTCTTTCAGATTTCCTGCAGTCTTCTTTAAGCGATCCAGTTTCATCAGTAAACCAAGGCGTGCGTCTTTTAGGTTGTGATTTAAGCCGTAAGGGCGCCACAGAATCCAGGACGCTAGCCAGGGTAGCATTAAACTCATTCACGAGTGAGTCAATAGAGCTTTTATATAAAGGAAACGACACAACTACTCTTGATAGAAGATCAAAGAACTCAGAAACTATTCCAGTGCAAATATTGCGTCCGCCAAATCCTTCCGTTTTTTTAAAACTACATTTAGCTAGCACCTCAAATGTAACTAAGTAATGATCAGAAATAACGGTAGTACACGGTAACACCCTCATGTTTGAGGTTGAAACTCCTCGAGTCAGAACCAAATCTAGGGTGTTTCCATCTTTATGAGTCGGCAAATCAATCAGTTGATTAAAACCAAATGTATCAATTAGAGACTGAAACGCAACAGCACTATTATTTGCCCTCATGTAGGTTTTAGATCAGGGGATGGTGTCATCATAGTCTGTGGTTTCCAATAGTCTGTGGTCTGTGCAGCCCTTGGAGACTGTTCCTTATAAAGGTTTCTTTATTTTCCTCATGTTGGGGTTTTTGAGTTTTTGCTTGTCCTCATGTAGGTTTATGATCAGGGGATGGAGTCATAGTAGTCTGTGGTTTGCAATAATCTGTGGTCTGTGCAGCCCTTTGAGACTGTTCCTTATAAAGGTTTCTTTATTTTCCTCATGTTGGGGTTTTTGAGTTTTTGCTTGTCCTCATGTAGGTTTTAGATCAGGGGATTCTGTCATAATAGTCTGTGGTTTGCAATAGTCTTTGATCTGTGCATCCCTTTGAGACTCCTTGTGATGAAGGGCGTCACAAACAAACATGACTTGACTTGAGGTTTTTGAGTTTTTCCTTGCCCTCATGTGGGTTTTAGATCAGGGGATGGTGTCATCATAGTCTGTGGTTTGCAATAGTCTTTGATCTGTGCAGCCCTTTGAGACTCCTTGTGATTAAGGGCCAAAGAAATAAACAGGACCTGACATGACTTGACTTGTCCCGGAAGTCAAGTCGTCATATTTATTTGTGACCAATGTTCCCTCTAATTTTCCCTGGGTCTCAGCGTTCACACAAAGTCGGTGAGCAACGCTTGAAACAACAGTGAGCAACCATAATCCCAAGTGTGGCAAGATAAGTCATTATCAAACATGTCCAAAACGTGACATTTTGCTGAGTTTCCGGCAATGCAAAATGATTTTTCTCTTTTGAATGAATTGACTCATGTACGATTGCAAAGGTTGTACGGACTACAAACCTCGTTTGTTCTTACAATTCTTTTACAAGATATTCATTTCTTTTTTTTTCCTGACATATTTTGTTGCATAATATCAACATTTTTGGGGGCTTATTGAGTCGGTTGTAAGATACAGAACTGTACTTAATCACATTTTTAGTGGAAGTACAATGTTGGCAACAAGATTCACTCGATACAATTGGAAATTATTTGAATGCAACACAAACTTTTTCTTCTTTTTTCCGTGTTTTTTTTCTATTTTTTTTTTTAAATTCCTTTAAAAAAATCTCATTGTGTTTATTTTTTCCGAGCTGTTACTTTTTTCTTTTTGTCCTCTCTTTACTTTTTTCCTACATTTCTTTCTTTTCTTTTTTGCTGGCTTTTTCTAAATTTGTCCTTCTTTTTTTCTCTTCCTTTTGTTTCTTTTTTTCTCAGCTTTTCACTACTTCTTCATTTTGGTATTTTTTTTCTTTTTTGTTCTATTCCCCCATTCCTTTAAGTCATTTTGTGCATCATTTTACATCATATTTGGTCGTGTTGGGATGAAAGAAGCAAAGACAAGCCGAAGAGCCGTTGAGGACCCAAAAGAGCCGGTTCCTTTTAGTGAGCCGAGCCGAAGAAGCCGGTTCCCCGACAAACTCTACTAACTTTACTCAACTTTGTTCTATTTCGACCTTGACTTCAAAATACTGCATTTAGGATACAACGTCAGGGGAACCCGTGTATTTTGACCTTCATGCACTGTAACTTTGATTTAAGTCGCTTCTTAATGAGTCATTTTGAGCCCTGATTTTTGTGCGCTGGCTAGATTTTCTTGTGAGCTGAGAATGTGCAGGCCTGCGCGCAATTGGGCGCGCGCGCAGCTTAAAGGGAACACTGGTTGTGACACCCTCAAAGGATTGCACAGGACACAATGACGATCTTGATGTTTCTGTGATGAGTGTATTTTTAAACTAAATTCAATTGCAAGTGTTTATGGTCATATGCACCGTAAAGAACCCCGTTTCCCGTTTCAAATTCTTACTTTGCTGTCCACACAGTTGCCAGCAAAAAAATAAAATGGAAACTAAGAAATGTTTGTTTGGTGACATCGTACGGACTCCGCATCCGCACGTGTTCTCGACACGTATTTGCGTCTTTGCAAGCTTTGGGAATGTTAAGGGGGTAAGAAGTTGGACTGAACCATCTGACTGTTTTGTCGACCTTCCCATTGTAGCGCCTTATAATCCGGTGCGTCTTATGTATGTCAAATATAGGACCAAAAACGATTTTTTCGGGGTGCGCCCTATAACCCGATGCGCCTTATAGTGCGGAAAATACGGTACTTGTGTATTAAGAAAGAGAATCGAAAAATAGAACTAGAAAAACAGGTTAAAACAAGTTAATTTCATCAGGATAAATTGTAACCTAGGTGTCTGAGAAATACACAATAACTAAGAGTAATTTACTTTACAATGACTTTATACTAAAGTCAACTTCACTGGCAGCCTACAAATTATTGTACGACAGGAGGTTGGAAAAAGTTTGATAACGGACTGTAACAACCCCCCGGGCCGGATTTTGAACATCCCTGCTCAAAATCCAACCCCATTCTTCCACTTCTTGTGCAATGTTTTAAAATAAGTCACAGCCATTCAACAGCCATAGATGGAAGGGAGGGCAGCACGGCGGAGCAGTGGTTAGCGCTTGTGCGGCACAGTTCATGTCATTGGAACCTCCTGCGTGGGTTCAAATCCAGCTCCAGAATTCCTGTGCGGAGTTTGTATGTTCTCCCCGTGCTTGCGTGGGTTTCCTCCGGGCACTCCGGTTTCCTCCCACGTTCCAAAAACATGCATTTCAGGTGAATTGGCCGGTCCAAATTGTCCCTAGGTGTGAATGAGCAAGCGAGTTGTCTGTCCCTGTGTTCCCTGCGATTGGCTGGCAACCGGTTCAGGGTGTCCCCTGCCCACTGCCCGGAGATGGCTGGGATGGGCTCCAGCCCCCCCGCGACCCTAATGAGGATAAGCGGTACGGCTAATGAGATGAGATGAGATGAGATGGAAGGGACTTGAGCCCCTAGGAAGCTGTTAGCCTGCATCTTGTCCCCTCCCCCATCCCGCACACCTTAACGAATCCCGAATGAATCATGCAAACCCCTCCTGCTCAGGGAAGATCTGATTAAATGGAACGTTTGGCCGGCTCCCAAGCACCACCACGAAACCTCGGTGCTCGATGACCGAGTACTTCCCGGCGGAACAAACCGTGAGCTCAAAGTGCTGCTGTGGCACTTTCGGGAAGACGGACGACGTTTAAAAATTGTGGCTTGAGTAGTTGATTCTGACCTCTCTGAAAACTCGACTTAAGCGCCAAAGTACAGTATGTCACAAAAGTGAGTACACCACTCACATTTCTGCAGAGATTTCATCGTAATGTTTAATTCAACAACACTGAAAAAACATCGCTTTGACAGAATTAAGTAAAGTGTAAAGTTTACATAGCAGTGTGTATTTATATTTCCCCTCAAAAACTCAAAATATAGTTGTCACGACCAGAACGGAATCAGGACCCGGATGCGTAACGTTAACCACAAGTGATGAAGTGATTCTTCCGGAGTGGGAGATCGTGGTGTCGAAGACAAAAAAACGGTCGATAGCCGGGACAGGAGAGCAAAACCGTGGTCGGGATCAAAAACGGGTCGTAAGCCGGGACGGGAGAGCAAAGCATGGTCTGGGTCAAAAAACAGTTCTTAGCCAGAGACAATCGGAACGCACGAGTGGAAAACTGGTGCAAAAAGCGGGACCGATGGGAGTCAGAGTCAAAGTGCTTGCCTTGCAGAAACGGAGGTTCACTGACAGACTGACAACAGGCGAGTGAAAGGACTGAGCTTATGTAGGACGGGGAACCAATCAGAGCGGGCACAGGAGAATGTAATCAGTCATCATGACAATAGTCTCATCTCATTTCAGTAGCTGCACCACATATCCTCAGTAGGGTCGCGGGGGTGCGGGAGCCCATCCCAGCAATCATCGGGCAGTGGGCTGGGGACACCCTGAACTGGTTGCCAGCCAATCGCAGGGCACACAGGGACAGACACTCGCTCGCCCATTCACACCTAGGGACAATTTGGACCGGCCAATCCACCTGAAATGCATGTCTTTGGAATGTGGGAGGAAACCGGAGTGCCCGGAGGAAACCCACGCAAGCACAGGAAGAACATACAAACTCTGCACAGGAAGTCCGGTAGCTGGATTTAGACCTTAGAACTTTGCCTGCACACGCGCTAACCACTGTGCCGCCGTGCTGCCCATGACAATAGTCATTAGTGGTTAAACCCATGGTAACAAAAGTGAGTACACTCTAAAGTAAAAGTTCCTTAAGTTCAATCATTTGTGTGGCCAATATGATTTCACAGAACCACCTTAATCCCCCTGGCCCTGAATTTCCCCACAGCCTCACGAATTGCCACTAGAATGCTCTTCTACTCCTCCATGACAGCATGACTGAGCTGGGGGATCTTTGAGATCTTGTGCTTCTCCACTTTCCGCTTGAGGATGCCCCAAATATGTTCTATTGGGTTTGGGTCTGGAGACATGCTTGGCCTGCCCATCCTCTTTAGAAAAGCCTTAGTCATCTTAGGGGTGTATTTGGGGTCAATATCAAGCTAGAACATTGCCCTGCGACCCAGTTTCTGGAGGGAGGGGATCAGTCCTTGCTCCTGTATTATACAGTTCATGCTCGAGTTATTTTTTTCTTCAATGGAATGCAACTCGCCAAATCCAGTTGGACTCATGCAGCCCCAAACCATGACATTCCCAACACCATGCTTGACATAAGGCTCAACACAAATCTCTTTGTGCTCCTTACCTAGTTGCCACCACACATGCTTCACAACATCTGAGCCCAATTAATTCATCTCAGTCTCATCAGACCACAGGATATCTTTCCAGTAAGGCAGACACTTCACTTTTGACTGGGGGAGGGGAAGGATTCTCTGTATTACTACTATACATAAAAAAATAGTCTTTCAAATAGCGCACATTATTCATGATACAGGTCAACTTTTGTGCATATTTCTCACTCAGCCAATCACGATGGCTCAAATCGTACCTGAGGTCAACCGCGGGTTCTGATTGGCTCGCTGTCACTATTTGAACCCAGTCCTGTCTATCCCTTGTTGTCAGTCCGCCTGCGAATCTCTATTTATACAAGGCAAGCCTTTTTCGACCCGGACTCCCGCCTGTCCCGTTTTTGCTCCCGTTTGTCTCCAGCGACGACTTGTTTTGATCCCGACCACGTCTGCTCTCCCGTCCTGGCTTATGACCCGTTTTTGATCCCAACTGCGTCTGCTCTCCCGTCCCGGCTTACAACCCGTTTCTGACCCCGACCACGTTTTTGCTCTCCTGTCCCGGCTATCGATCTGTTTTTCTGTCCCTGATTCCGTATTCGTCATGGGCGCAGCCCTTCCTCTTTCTTTCAATAAAACTTTACGCGATTGGGTCTACCCTTTGTGCTGGTCGTGACAAATATAAGTCCATTTTATTTTTTTACATTATGATTCTCTTCACATTTTTGATAAATAATTGCCATTTTTACATATGTCGTGTATTTATATTCATTATTCAAGGATTCTTTATGAGAAATTTAGCGTAAAACCAGCACTGAGTAAACTCACTTTTGTGCCATACTGTACAGTACTCGGTGTTTTCCGGCGGTGATGTCATGGTTGCGCAGCAGCAAGATTTTTTTTCACGCTGAAATAACGAGCAGCTAAGAGGATTAAGTAGGACTCTCCAAAAAAGCAATACGCTGAAATGATTAAACAATAGATTATAAAAAGATCCGCGTTCCAGTAATCTGTTTTTAAAAGAGATTGGCAGAACGCTGCCCGGTTGATTGACAGCTAAGAGTGCTAACGTCCCAACAGATCAAAACAAACTTGAGAGAGTTGTGTTGTTTGTTTTGGATTGGGTGGCCTGGTTCTTTGGAAAGAGACGGTCTGCTTTTGTTCATAGACAGGGTTAGGTAGGGTTACTTGAACTGGATTACTTTCAACGACTTTTGGATGACTCCAATACCAAATATGCTCATAAAAGACAAAATAAAAACTAAATAGGAATAAAATGGTGACTCACAACACGTGGTAAGCTTTCTCTCCTGGCTTTGATCTCCAGCAAAACGAACATCAAATGCAGGGTTGGGTAGGGTTACTTTAACTGGATTACTTTCAATGACTTTTGGATGACTACAATACCAAATATGCTAATAAAAGACAAAAGAAACTAAATAGGAATAAAATGGTGACTCACAACACGTGGTAAGCTTTCTCTCCTGGCTTTGATCTCTTTTATGTCGCATTTTATGTTCGTTTGCCGGAGATCAAAGAGATCAAAGCCAGGAGAGAAAGCTTACCACGTGTTGAGTTAGGGTTAGGGGTTAGTAATAGGATTAGGTTTAGGGGAAAGGGTTAGGGGGTTAGGATTAGGGGTTAGCATTAGGCTTTGGGTTAGGGGTAGGAGTTAGAGCTAAGGGTTAGGAATAGGGTTAGGAATAGGCTTTAGGTTAGGGTTAGGCGTTAGGGTTAGGATTTAGGGGTTAGGATTAGGGGTTAGGGGTTAGCATAGGGGTTAGCAATATGCTTTGGGTTAGGGGTAGGGGTTAGAGCTAAGGGTTAGTAATAGGGATAGGAATAGGCTTCAGGTGAGGGTTAGGATTTAGGGGTTAGGATTAGGGGTTAGGGGCAGACATGGGGACTTGAGACTTAGTGACTTGGACTCGAGTCGACTCGAGTCGCTGTTTTTATGACTTGTGACTTGACTTGGACTTGGCAATCTAAGACTCGGGACTTGACTTGTGACTTGACTTGCCCAAGAAAAAAATACTTGGGACTTACTTGGGACTTGAAGGTGAAGACTTGAGACTTACTTGGCATGTAACACGGACAAGCCGGGATTCGGGGTTAGCATAGGGGTTAGCAATAGGCTTTGGGTTAGGGGTAGGGGTTAGAGCTAAGGGTTAGTAATAGGGATAGGAATAGGCTTCAGGTGAGGGTTAGGCGTTAGGGTTAGGATTTAGGGGTTAGGATTAGGGGTTAGGGGTTAGCATAGGGGTTAGCAATATGCTTTGGGTTAGGGGTAGGGGTTAGAGCTAAGGGTTAGTAATAGGGATAGGAATAGGCTTCAGGTGAGGGTTAGGATTTAGGGGTTAGGATTAGGGGTTAGGGGTTAGCATAGGGGTTAGCAATAGGCTTTGGGTTAGGGGTAGGGGTTAGAGCTAAGGGTTAGTAATAGGGATAGGAATAGGCTTCAGGTGAGGGTTAGGCGTTAGGGTTAGGATTTAGGGGTTAGAATTAGGGGTTAGGGTTAGCATAGGGGTTAGCAATAGGCTTTGGGTTAGGGGTGGGGGTTAGAGTCGAGGGTTAGGAATAAGGTTAGGGGTTAGGATTAGGGGTTAGGGATTGTGGATAGGAATAGGTTTTAGGTTAGGGTTAGTGGTTACGGTTAGGAGTTAGGGGTTAGTTAGGGGCGGCAGTAGCTCAGGAGGTAGAGCGATCGTTTTAGGATTAAGGGATCCCAGTTCGAATCCCGGCTTGTCCGTGTTACATGCCGAAGTGTCCTTGGGTAAGACACTAAAACCCCAATACCCCCAATAAGCAGGTTAGCATGGTTTACATGGCTGCACAGATCACGGCCGCTATTGGGAAATGTGAAGCACACTGTAAAGCGCTTTGGGAAGTCATTGACTTGAAAAGCGCTATAGAAATGCAGATCATTTCATTTCATTTCAATAGGCTTTGGTTTAGAGTTAGGGGTTACAGTTAGGAGTTATGGATTAGGGGTTAGGGGTTAGCAATTGTCTTTGGGTTAGGGGTAGGGGTTAGGAATAGGGTTAGGCATTAGGGTTAAGATTTAGGGGTTAGGATTAGGGGTTAGCAATAGGCTTTTGGGTTAGGGGTAGGGCTTAGAGTTAAGGGTTAGGAATAAGGTTAGGGGTTAGGATTAGGGGTTAGGGATTATGGAAAGGAATAGGCTTTAGGTTAGAGTTAGGGGTTACGGTTAGGAGTTAGGGGTTAGCAATAGGCTTTGGGTTAGAGTTAGGGGTTACGGTTAGGAGTTAGGGGTTAGCAATTGGCTTTGGGTTAGAGTTAGGAGTTACAGTTAGGCGTTATGGATTAGGGGTTAGGGGTTAGCAATTGTCTTTGGGTTAGGGGTAGGGGTTAGAAATAGGGTTAGGCTTTTAAGGGAACAATTGTAGAGGTTTATTTGCCTTCGGTGCCATTTCTGGGCCAGTCCCGTCACCCAACACTTGGCGTGATGCACTTACTCTTTCAAGCTTTTGACGTAGGGAGAGAGAGAGAGGGGGGGGCCGGTTGTAGGCGGGGGGCGGGGCATCTCAATGTCTTTGTTGCTGTTTTGTAACATCAAGCAGCAGGCTGGTAAAAGTCCGTCCCCGGGGAAAGGACTTTTCATAAAGCAGCTGCTCATTTCTGCAGCGCTTGTGTTCCGCAGGCACATTTTTTTGGATTTCTTTCTCTTTGAAAAGATTTGCCGCTCGCCTGCACCCGTCCTCCGGGGGGCGCCACCGCGCGGCAGGTGCCGCCAGCTCATAAAAACTGGCACGCCAATGTCTTCCAGGCTTTTTAATTGGGGATTGGAAGCTCTTGTCATTCTCGCCGCCGTCCGATAAATATAGCCGGCCGGGGGACGTCTCTGTCACGGAACCGGACCCCCGGGGGCCCGACGTTTTCTTGGGGTCGGCTCGGTGACGACAGAAAGGGATCTTGTAAAGTTAGAGCGGGATTTGTCGCTTTGGGATTTGACTTGTTGAGTGATCAGACGGACGGAGAAAGAGCAAGTAAGTCGATTGTTTTTGTGCGATGAAAACACTAATACCGTGTTACAGTAGAACCTCGGTTCTCGACCTTAATCGGTTCCAGAACCCTGTTCGAAAACCGATTTGTTCGATCACCGAAATCGTTTTTCCCATTAAAATAATGTAAATCGTTTTAATCCGTTCCAACACCCTGAATGTTTACCTTAAATGTTTAACGTAAACATAAAGCTAACCCAGGCTAATCGTACGTTCGCTAATATGAATGTGTAAAAATTAAAAAAAAGAATTATGAATAGGATTTCTTACCTTTGTGGTGGTCAGCAGAAGGCGCAGGTGGACGGTGGGGAGAGAAAAATCCTCAAAAGTTTTTCAACCTCTTCCAAAACTTGCGGCAGTTGCTTGCTTATAGCGCTAACTTCCTTAGCCGCATCACTGGATTTCATAGCCTCCTTATTCTTTACTATCGTACTGATTTAGCCATGCTGTATTCACTAGCAAGATCGGAAATTCGTACACCTCTTTCATATTTAGCTATTATGTCTTTCTTAAAGGCAATAGTTGGACGAACAACTTGTCTTTTTTCACCTGTCCTGCTTGCACCGACCTTCTTCGGAGGCATAATTAGGGGCTAAAACACCCGTACGCCGCTCAGCATCGCACCCTAGCGTACCGGCGTTCGAACTCCGATTTTTTTGACCGAACAGCGAAGCAAGAATTTCTCGAAATTTTTGGTCGAACACCGATTTGTCCGAACTGAGAGGTGTTCGAAAACCCAGGTTCCACTGTACTTCTGTTTACGAATTGGGAGTATTTTCCAAACCTGAAAACGTTTGTAAATCGAGACGCATTTTGTATGTAAATGAGTTAATCCGTTCTGTTGGAATTTAACTAGCGTTTACCAAATTGTTCCAATGAGTTATCTGACTCCATTAACCAAACATAACCAGGGTTGGGTAGGGTTACTTTAACTGGATTACTTTCAATGACTTTTGGATTACTCCAATACCAAATATGCTAATAAAAGACAAAAGAAACTAAATATTAATAAAATGATGACTCACAACACGTGGTGAGCTTTCTCTCCTGGCTTTGTTCTCTTTGATCTCCTGCAAAACTAACATCAAATGCAGGGTTGGGTAGGGTTACTTTAACTGGATTACTTTCAATTACTTTTGGATGACTCCAATACCAAATCTGCTAATAAAAGACGAAAGAAGCTAAATATGAACCAAATGATGAGTCACAACACGTGGTAAGCTTTCTCTCCTGGCTTTGATCTCTTTGATCTCCTGCAAAACTAACATCAAATGCAGGGTTGGGTAGGGTTACTTTAACTGGATTACTTTCAATAACTTTTGGATGACTCCAATACCAAATATGCTAATAAAAGACAAAAGAAACTAAATATAAATAGAATAGAATAGAATAGAATATACCTTTATTGTCATTGTTACAAAATGGGTTGACATATTGTGTCAACGAAATTGGGCATGACACTCCAGTTTCACACAATCACAGTGAGGTAAAAAGCCAAGAAGATAAAGGAACAGAGAAGATAAGGTTATAAAACAAGGAGGATAAGGCTATATTTATAATTGACATGATATTTACACAAAAAATGTCAGTATGTAGGATGTTACATACAGTTGGTATCGTAATACAGTTGCTATCATAAGGGTTGTGCAATTTTGCATTTGGTGCAAAAGTCGTAAGACTTAAGGTGATAGTTGCCGAGCAAGTATTTATCAAAGAAAAGATGAGAGATAAAAGAACACTACAAGTAAAAAGATTTACTCGAGAGACACGTGAAGCCGCTGCGCACGAGTGCGCCGCCATCTTGAAGAAATGGGAAGAAAGAGAAAGGGCTGCGCCCACGATCCAGTGTTCGCTGGACGCGGGAGGCAAGTCGCTCTGGTACTCTGTTTGTGCTCCGAACACGCCAGTCTGTCTTCCGTGGCGAGCGATGGCGGTGTCAGGGACGGAAAACTGGTCGGTAGCTGGGACTGGGAGGGCAAGGTGTGGTCGGAGACAAAAAGAGGTCTAAAGCCGGGACAGGAGAGCAAAAACGTGGTCGGGTCGGAAACGAGTGGTAAGCCGGGACGGGAGAGCAGACGTGGTCCGGATCCAAAACGAATCAAATGATGACTCACAACACATGGTAAGCTTTCTCTCCTGGCTTTGATCTCTTTGATCTCCGGCAAAACGAACATCAAATGCGACAGAAACAAAATGAAAATCAATCCAAACAGCTCGCCGACATCATTTTTGCCGTTCCATGTATTCCGTTACTCCCCAAGCCTGCACAAAATGGAGTCATTTTATTCCTATTTAGTTTCTTTTGTCTTTTATTAGCATATTTTGTATTGGAGTAATCCAAAAGTCATTGAAAGTAATCCAGTTAAAGTAACCCTACCCAACCCTGAACATAAACTTCATTCACCCAACAATGCATGCTCATTTCTTAATGGAAAAATGAACAAGAATAGCCGACATTTTCACATGCGGCCAGATTTATTTTCTTAAAGTATTTAGCGAAGTGAATTCCATCGAATTAGCGCAATTATTGTCGGTCGAGGCTTCCTCGAGCCTCCTTTTCGATTGTACCACTCGATCGATCTTCTATCTCCTGCCCACGTCTTTTCACAAGCTGGGGTGCCGGTTCTTCCCATGGGCGTGCTGACTCCTCCCATGGGGCGGGTCAGGTGCCAGCTTCACCACCTCCCCGCCGAAAGGCGTCGCAATGTCTAAAGAAATCTCATATCAGCAAAGCGCTTATTAAAACAATGCCTGACGTCCCTGTGCGTCTGGCTTTTTCCGTCAGATTCCTGTTATCAACAGAACTAAACCAAACATTCGCATTCGGAACGGCCTTCCGAATGCGCCTTCTCTGTGAAAAATCTTCATTGCATCCAATAAATGTACTGTGTATAAATTTGCATAAAATCCCTTATAGTCAAATAAATAAAATATAAAATCCTTCAGTTTTAAGCCCTGCAAAAGTACAGACTGATCATGTTTTAATAAATTATAAAAGAGCATCAGAACATGAAAGAAATAGATGTTAAAATTAAATGATCAAACAATAAAGATTAAACGAGTGGCACACCGCTTCAAACAAATTAAAATAAAAGAAATAAGTATCCTCATTTTCATTTTTGCTTTCTTGAAAAACTGATCCAATGACGTCTGCTTTTGTTCATCACAAGCGTGTGAGGCTGCAATAGCCCAACTTGTTGAAACTTTTTGGAGTAAAAATTGGTGACTTGGAATTTTGCTAATGTTTCTTTAATTCGGGCTGATAGAATGATGGCTGCGTCCTCCTCCTCGCTATCAGATCATGATACAAATACACGTTAAAGTTAATTACCGCACAATCAACATAAAAAGAGTGGCACATCATGTAAAACAAATTAGAATAAAGGAAATGATAAGCATAGTCACTTTCCTTTTGCTTTTCGTTTAATGAAAAACTGATTCAATGATGTCTGCTTTTGCCCACTTTTGAGTGTGTGCGGCTGCTGAAGCGATAGCCCGACTTGTCGACACTTTTTCGGAGTAAAAGTTTGTGACTTGGAATTTTGCTAATGTGTCTTTAATTCAAATTAGAATGAAGGAAATGATAAGCATAGTCATTTTCCTTTTTGCTTTGCGTTTATTGAAAAACTGATTCAATGATGTCTGCTTTTGCCCACTTTTTGAGTCTTTTGTAGCGACAGCTCGACTTGTCGACACTTTTTCAGAGTAAAAATTAGTGACTTCGTGGAATTATGCTAATGTGTCTTTAATTCGGGCTTATAGAATGATGGCTGCGTCCTCTTCCTCGCTATCAGATCATGATACAAATACACGTTAAATTTAATTACCGCACAATCAACATAAAAAGAGTGGCACATCGTGTAAAACAAATTAGAATAAAGGAAATGATAAGCATAGTCACTTTCCTTTTGCTTTTCGTTTAATGAAAAACTGATTCATTGATGTCTGCTTTTGCCCACTTTTGAGTGTGTGCGGCTGCTGAAGCGATAGCCCGACTTGTCGACACTTTTTCGGAGTAAAAATTTGTGACTTGGAATTTTGCTAATGTGTCTTTAATTCAAATTAGAATGAAGGAAATGATAAGCATTGTCATTTTCCTTTTTGCTTTGCGTTTAATGATAAACTGATTCAATGATGTCTGCTTTTGCCCACTTTTTGAGTTTTCTGTAGCGATAGCTCGACTTGTTGACACTTTTTCAGAGTAAAAATTCGTGACTTCGTGGAATTTTGCTTATGTGTCTTTAATTCGGGCTGATGGCTGCGTCCTCCTACTCACTATGTTGACGAAGCTCCTCCTAGTCTGGAAACTTTGAACTGTGACGGTGACGCGAAGAGCGTGCTGGGAGCAAGCATTGGCACGGTTAGCTCGGGGGTCGGCAAAGCGCGGCTATGGAGCCGAAAACGACTCTTTAGATCTGCGGAGTGGCTCCCTGGCGCTTTTCCCCCCCAAATTTTTTTAGCAGGACAAATGGTACCTGAGTTGTGCACTTTACTTTAAAAAAGTAATTACCTAAAGTTACTCGACACTTCTTCCAAAAAGTAACTGAGTTAGTAACTGAGATACTCTGTAGTAAAAGTAAACAAGAAAAATAACTCTTTCAGTTACTTTTAAAATAAGTTGTTGTATGTCAAAGAATTTGAAACGTATCCTACACTTGAACTGCAGCCAAAATAAACAATTAATAAAATTATAATATAGCTATCAGCATGTACATAAATAGCACAAAAACATACGTAAAAACACACAAAAACATATGTAAAAACGCACAAAACTTACGTGAAAACGCACAAAAACGTACGTAGAAACACAAAAAAGATACGTAGACATACACGAAACTGTAAAAAGGCACAAAAACGTACGTAAAAATACACAAAACTTACATGAAAATGCACAAAAACGTACGTGAAAACGCACAAAAACGAACGTAGAAATACACAAAAACATAGGTAAATAATCACAAGACTTAAGTAAAAACCCACAAAAATTGTACGTAAAAATACACAAAAACATAGGTAAATACGCACAAAACTTACGTGAAAAAGCATTAAAACGTACGTAAAAACACACAAAAACATATGTAAAAACGCACAAAAATGTACGTAAAAACGCACAAAAACCTACGTAAAAATACACAAAAACATAGGTAAATAATCACAAGACTTAAGTAAAAACCCACAAAACTTACGTGAAAACGCACAAAAACTTACGTAAAAATACACAAAAACATAGGTAAATGAGCACAAACCTTAAGTAAAAACGCACAAAAACGTACATAAAAATAAACAAAAACATTGGTAAATACGCACAAAACTTAAGTAAAAACACACAAAAACGCACAAAACTTACGTAAAAACGTACGTAAAAGTACACAAAACGTACGTAAAAATACACCAAAACATTGGTAAATACGCACAAAACTGTATGTAAAAACGCACAAAAATGTACGTGAAAAGACACTAAAACATACGTTAATATGGGCAAAACGTCCGTAAGCATACACAAAAATATATATAAAAACATACTGAAATTCATAAACACATAAAACGAACATAAACACACAAAAAACACGCAAGCCTTTTCGACCCCGACTCCCGCCTGTCCCGTTTTTTGCTCCCGTCCGTTCCTGGCTACGACCGGTTTTTCCTGACCACTTCTGCTTCCCCATCCCGGCTTACGACCCGTTTCTGACCCCGACCACGTTTTTGCTCTCCCGTCCCGGCTATCGACCTGTTTTTCCGTCCTTGACACCGCCATCGCTCGCTACGGAAGACTAGCGAACGCCGGATCGCGGGCGCAGCCCTTCCTCTTTCCTTTAATACAACTTATGAGAAACGTCACGCGATTGGGTCCTGTTCCTGTTCTGGTCCTGACAAGTAGAGTAGTCATGTGGTGCATCATTCTCCATTTAATTTCGTCATTTTCATATTATGCTTATATAGTGTATATGGATGTGTTGCATTCAATATAAGGCTTATATAAAGATTTGTTTTTTTCTTTGTTTTTGTTTTGGTCCTATACAGCTCTTTTAACATTTTGTGCCGAATAATATAATAAAGATATAGAATACAAAAATACCCAATATAACGTTTTGCTATAGAGCAGGGGTGTCAAACATGCGGCCCGGGGGCCAGATCAGGCCCGCTAAGGCATTGAATCCGGCCCGCGAGACAACGCTCAGTGAAGTGCAAGGGAAAAACGAGCTGCAGGTCTAAATAAGTCCACTTGATGTTGCCAAAGCCAGGTACCTCTCACAAAGACACTGTACTTGTATTCCTTTCTTTCTCTCTCTCCCTCTCTCTCTCTCTCTCTCTCCCTCTTTTCCTCCCTTTTTCTCTTACTCTCTGTGTCTCTCTTTCACTTTCTGTGTCTCTTTCTCTTTCTTTGTTTCTCTTTGTCTCTTTTTCTCTCTGTGTCTTTTTACCTTCTTTTGCCCCCTCTTCCATTTTTCATTTTCTCTCTTTCTCTCTCTCCTGCTTTCCCCTTCTCTCCTTCTCCCATTCTCTTTCTCTCCTTCTCTTTTCTCTCCTTCCCTCTTTCTCTCTTTCTATTTCTCTTTGGATATCATTCTTTCTCTCTCTTTCTTTCCCCCTCTCTCACTATTTGTCTTTGTATCTTTTTTGTTTCTCACATTCTCTCTCCCTCTCTCTTCTCTCTCTCTTTCTCCCTTTCTCTCTTTCATTGTCCCACCCTCTCTCTTTTTCTCTCCTTCACTTTGTCTTATTTCTTTCTCTCTTTTCCTTTCCCTCTAATATACTAGTCCGGCCCCCGGGAGAATGTTTGTTCTATCGTGTGGCCCCCGAGGTAAATTGAGTTTGACACCCCTGCTATAGAGTATTTCAATAGTGCTACTCTGTCATAAAAATAGGATAATATCCAAATGTGGGGGTGGGGTTTAATATGGGCTTTTACTCGCCCGGGTGGAGTTAAAGAGCCTCACGGCATGAGAATAAGGCTAATATAAAGTTTTTTTCTTTGTTTTGGTTTTAGTCCAATACAGCTCTTTAAAAAATTTGTGTTGCCGACCCCTGGCCTAGCGACAGAAAATCTAGCAGGGATCAAAACTTGAGAGGGAATCCTGACATAGATCCCCCAACGTCTACATTTGACATTGTCCACCTGCTAGTTTGTGTCACTCGCCAGCCGGGATCAAATGGGATCACAACATAAGAGCGCAGGAATCCGGGAATGTCCTGTCACCAAGATGGATGCTCCGGCCGCCATTCGCTGTTTATATTTTTCGAAACGATTGACAAAATAGGCGGATGGCACAAAAAGCGGCCTTTCATTGAAGTGTGAGCGAACGAGTGTGAAGTAGATTGTAAAGATCTTCAGTGACTTGGAAAGCGTTTCAGGTTTAACACTCAGGCCTCGATTGAAAATGTCTTATGACATGATTGTAGACGTTTAACTCAGTCGGTACCATCCCTCCGTTATCTGCACCGCTTATCCTCAGTAGGGCCGCGGGGGTGATGGAGCACAGCTCAGCTGTCTTCGGGCAGTGGGCAGGGGACACCAGCCAATGCACCTGCATGTTTTTGGATTGTGGAAGAAAACCGATGTGCCCGGAGGAAACCCACGCAAGCACAGGGAGAACATGCAAACTCCACACAGGAAGGTTCAATCTCATGACCTCAGAACTGTACTGCAGCCAATTAACCTGACATGCATGTTTTTGGAATGTGGGAGGAAACCAGAGCGCCCGGAGGAAACCCACGCAAGCACGGGGAGAACATGCAAACTCCACACAGGAAGGTTCGATCTCATGACCTCAGAACTGTACTGCAGCCAATTAACCTGACATGCATGTTTTTGGAATGTGGGAGGAAACCGGAGCGCCCGGAGGAAACCCAAGCAGGAACAGGGAGAACATGCAAACTCCACATAGGGCCTTCTGCTTACGTTCCTATATTTTCAAATAAATCCTGAAACGAAAAATAAATATTTGAAACGAATAAAATCGCCTGCCAGTGAAACAAAATCATTTTAATTCACAATCTATGATCTATTTTTCTCATCTCATCTCATCTCATTAGCTGTACCGCTTATCCTCATTAGGGTCGCGGGGGGCTGGAGCCCATCCCAGCCATCTCCGGGCAGTGGGCAGGGGACACCCTGAACTGGTTGCCAGCCAATCGCAGGGCACACAGGGACAGACATCTCGCTCGCTCATTCACACCTAGGGACAATTTGGACCGGCCAATTCACCTGAAATGCATGTCTTTGGAATGTGGGAGGAAACCGGAGTGCCCGGAGGAAACCCACGCAAGCACGGGGAGAACATACAAACTCCGTACAGGAAGTCTGGAGCTGGATTTGAACCCACGCAGGAGGTTCCCATGACATGAACTGTGCCGCACAATGCGCTAATAATCAATATTTATTGAATTCTAATTTACCGACTGGACTCTCAGTTCACTTTATTTAACAATAGGACTTTTCTAATGTCAGCTATAAAAAGTGGACCTAACATAAGTGCAGTCTATTAATTCAAGTTGATTTAACAAGAGTATATCTTGTGACCGTCCGGATAAAGCCTCCCTTAAAATAGAAGGTGCCGAGTGACACGTATTAAAAATAATTCGACAATGAGGTTATCATCGTGATGACGGACACGATTGGCTTCACTGAAATCAAAATGAAGGAATGAAAACTTAACTTTTTGCATCTTAACCCTAAAAAAAAATGGAACGGTCTACCATCAGAAATAATCCAAAATATCCTCTTTGTTGTATTTGTATTTATCACAAAAGAGCCATACCATATCAATTTTGCAGTTCATGGACATTGATAACGATCGATTCATCCGAAGGAAAAATAGACATACTGGCATGAACCAGAACAGGATCAGGACCCAAACGCGTGACGTTTCTCACACAAGCCTTTTATTTTAAGGGAAATAGGGAGGCAGCGGTCTGGCGTGAAATGATAGGAAGCCAGAGGCCGACGAGATTGCCCGGGTAGATTTAGAACAGTTGGGGTCGATACCGGACAGGACGGGACAGACAGGGTTTATAGTGAAACAGAATATCGAAATAAAACAGGACAAACGAGACGGTAGCAAAACTGCAGATCAATAATAAACAGGAAAAAAATAGACGGGAACGATACCGGACAGGAAACCGGACAGAGTTAAAACCCATGTCTTGCGGGGCAGAGGTTTGTTGACAGACTGACAAAGGGTGAGTGAGAGCACTGAACTTAAGGCTGAGTGATTAGCTATTACCATAACATTCTTGTTTTCACACAAGCCTTTTGTTCTATGGGTCTGGCGTGGAAGGACAGGAAGCCAGAGACCGCAGAGATCGAGACCATTTGCCCGAGTTGATATCGAACAGATGGGGTCGATACCGGACAGGACGGGACAGACAGGATTGATAACAGGATATCAAAATAAAACAGGAAAAACTAGACGGGAAACAAAACTGCAGATCAATAATAAACAGGACGAAAATAGACAGGAAACCGGACAGAGTCAAAACCCATGTCTTGCGGGGCAGAGGTTTGTTGACAGACTGACAAGGGTGAGTGAGAGCACTGAACTTAAATGGACGGAAAGCCAATCTGTCAACGAGCCGCAGATGGCATCACATGAGCGGGCCCAATTGGGCGCCATGGCAACCGTGACAAGGAAAGCACGTCAAGGTGGAGACTGATTTATTAGCTTTTGTCATAACATTATTTCATCAATCAAGCGTGAGTTTTTGTGATTGAGAAAGGATAAAATATATGCTTAAGTGGAAGGTTGAGTGATTAGCTATTACCATAACATTCTTGTTCTCACACAAGTCTTTTGTTTTATGGGTCTGGCATGGAAGGACAGGAAGCCAGAGACCGACGAGATCGATACTATTGCCCGAGTGGATTACGGACAGAGGGGGGTTATACCGGACAGGACGGGACAGACAGGATTGATAATGAAACAGGATATCGAAATAAAACAGGACAAACTAGATCGGAACAAAACTGCGATTCAAAAATAAACAGGACGAAAATAGACAGGAAACCGGACAGAGTCAAAACCCATGTCTTGCAGGGCAGAGGTTTGTTGACAGACTGACAAAGGGTGAGTGAGAGCACTGAACTTAAATAGACGGAAAGCCAGTCTGTCAACGAGACGAGGATGGCATCACACGGGCGGGGCCAATTGGGCGCCATGGCAACCGTGACCAGGGAAGCACGTCAAGGTGGAGACTGATTTATTAGCTGTTGTCATAACATTATTTCATCAATCATGCGTGAGTTTTTGTGATTGAGAAAGGATAAAATGTATGCTTAAGTGGAAAGCTGAGTGATTAGCTATTACCATAACATTCTTGTTCTCACACAAGTCTTTTGTTTTATGGGTCTGGCGTGGAAGGACAGGAAGCCAGAGACCGACGAGATCGATACTATTGCCCGAGTGGATATCGGACAGAGGGGGGTTATACCGGACAGGACGGGACAGACAGGATTGATAATGAAACAGGATATCGAAATAAAACAGGACAAACTAGATCGGAACAAAACTGTGATTCAAAAATAAACAGGACGAAAATAGACAGGAAACCGGACAGAGTCAAAACCCATGTCTTGCGGGGCAGAGGTTTGTTGACAGACTGACAAAGGGTGAGTGAGAGCACTGAACTTAAATAGACGGAAAGCCAGTCTGTCAACGAGACGAGGATGGCATCACATGGGCGGGGCCAATTGGACGCCATGGCAACCGTGACCAGGGAAGCACGTCAAGGTGGAGATTGATTTATTAGCTGTTGTCATAACATTATTTCATCAATCATGCGTGAGTTTTTGTGATTGAGAAAGGATAAAATGTATGCTTAAGTGGAAAGCTGAGTGATTAGCTATTACCATAACATTCTTGTTCTCACACAAGTCTTTTGTTTTATGGGTCTGGCGTGGAAGGACAGGAAGCCAGAGACCGACGAGATCGATACTATTGCCCGAGTGGATATCGGACAGATGGGGGTGATACCGGACAGGACGGGACAGACAGCATTAATAATGAAACAAGATATCGAAATAAAACAGGACACACTAGACAGGAACGAAAACTGGAGAGAGTAATAAACAGGATATAAATGGAAGGGAACGAAACTGGAAACCGATATTAAACAGGACACAAATAAACGGGAACAATACCAGGCTGGAAATACCAACAGGAACAGGGCCGAGTTGAAACCCACGTCTTGCGGGGCAGAGGTTCGTTGACGGACTGACTAAAGAAGAATGAGAGCACTGAGCTTAAATAGACGGAAAGGTAATCTGTCAATGAGCCGCAGCTGGCGCCATACGGGTGGGGCCAATTGGGCGCCATGGCAACTGTGACACATACAAATAATGCTTCTTGGTTGGATTCCGAACAAACTACTATTTATTTATAAGGAAAGGAAAATCAAATCAATGACAAAATAAACATTTGTGGTAGAATAAAATCGCATTTCTGACTACCAAAGGAGATCTTAAGAAGTGCTGATCAATAAGCCTGTTTTTAAGATAATCAACTTATTTCAAGAAAAAGGAGTTACTTCATAGTGTGTCAGAATTATATTTTTGCCCCAATAAATAACAAAAACAGTTTGTTGTGGAATCTTTGAAAAGAAAAAATTCTCATAGCAGGGGGAAGGCCTCATGGTTCCCCCCGGACAAACTTTTTCTCCTTTTTCCGTTTTTTTTTTCTATTTTTTTTTAATTCCTTTAAAAAAAATCTCATTGTGTTTATTTTTTCCGAGCTGTTATTTTTTTAATTTGTGTTCTCTATTTTTTTGTTTTTTTCTTTCTTTTCTTTCTTTCTGGCTTTTTTCTAAATTTTTCCTTCTTTTTTTCTCTTCCTTTTGTTTCTTTTTTTCTCAGCTTTTCACTACTTTTTCATTTTGGTATTTTTTCCTTTTCTGTTCTATTTCCCCCCCTTCCTTTAAGTCATTTTGTGCATCATTTTACATAATATTTGGTCGTGTAGGGATGAAAGAAGCAAAAACAACCCGAAGAGCCGTTTGGGACCCGAAAGACCCGGTTCCTTTTAGTGAGCCGAGCCGAAGAAGCCGGTTCTCGACAAACTCTACTGACTTTACTCAACTTGGTTCTACTTCGACCTTGACTTCAAAATATTGCATTTAGAACACAGCGTCAGGAGAACCCGTGTAGTTTGACCTTCATGCACTGTAACTTTGACTTGATTGGCTTCTTAATTAGCAATTTGGAGCCCTGATTTTTGTGAGCTGTCTCGATTTTCTTGTGCGCAGAAAAGCTCTGGGTAGTGCGCAATTGTGCACACGCGCAGCTTAGAGGGAGCATGGCTTCTGAGCCTTTTAGTGTTACTTGTGGCATTCCACAGGGCTCAGTACTTGGTCCCCTTCTTTTCACTATCCATATGCTTCCGTGATATTATTCGCAAGTATAATATCCGTTTTTTTCTATCCAGATGAAACTCAACTGTATGCTGAGGTTTTTGAATTTTCCTTTGGCCATCTCTAGAACTGGACAGAACTGGACCCTGACAACTCAGAGTCCAATTTTTGTGTTAAAAACAAGAGAAGTGCGTTTTTTTTTATCATCTGTCTGTTGATAATTTGGTTGTCAGATTGTCTTGTGTGCAGAATTCTCTCACTCGCTCGACATCTGCTTTGTACTCGACCTACATACATGTGCGTATACTTTTTTTTTTCTTTTTCACATCAAGTTATGAAAGGAAGCAGGTTCCCAGTGCCAAAAAGCATAAAAAAAGACTAAAAGAAGCACCAAAATGGACATATTTTTTTCATCATAATAATATTACGAACATGCCCATTTTCTAAATTACTTTTCTATTGAAAATAGTCCAATTGCAGCATGGCAGCGAAGTGGTTAGCGCTTGTGCGGCACAGTTCATGTCATGGGAACCTGTCGTGGGTTCAAATCCAGCTCCCGGACTTCCTGTGCGGAGTTTGTATGTTCTCCCCGTGCTTGCGTGGGTTTCCTCCGGGCACTCCGGTTTCCTCCCACGTTCCAAAAACATGCATTTCAGGTGAATTGGCCGGTCCAAATTGTCCCTAGGTGTGAATGAGCGAATGAGTTGTCTGTCCCTGTGTGCCTTGCGGTTGGCTGGCAACCAGTTCAGGGTGTCCCCTGCCCACTGCCTGGAGATGGCTGGGATGGGCTCCAGCCCCCCGCGACCCTAATGAGGATAAGCGGTACGGCTAATGAGATGAGATGAGAGACTTCTGTTTTCACCAGGCAAACATTTTCTACTCAGAATCCCGTCGGTCCCGTTTTTTCAGCCGTTTTCCACCTGTCCGTTCCTGATTTCTTGTTTGTCTCTGGCTACGGCTTGTTTTTTGACCCCGACCACGTTTTGATCTCCCGTTCCGGCTAACAACTCATTTTTTGACCCCGACCACGTTTTGATCTCCCGTTCCGGCTAACAACTCATTTTTTGACCCCGACCACATTCTGCTCTTCCGTCCCGGTGAAAGACCTCTTTTTCCGTCTACTACACTACGATCTCCTGCTCCAGTTCACAGTCCACAGCAGAGCACAAACGTTGTTGGGGGTCGGAAGCGAGTCGTAAGCCAAGAAAGGAGAGTAGACGTGGTCGGGGACAAAAAGAGTTCCAAAGCCGGGACGGGAGAGTAGACGTGGTCAGGATCAAAAACAGGTCGAAGCTGGGGGACAGACGGGAGCAAAAAAGAGGTGGGAGTCAGGGTCAAAAAAGTCTTGTCTAGTTTTAGCTATCTAGACATCTATCTATACATCCATCTAGACATCTATCCAGACATCTATCCATTTATCTATCTATCTATCCGTCTAGACATCTATCTAGACATCTAGACATCTATCTATCTATATCTATCTATCTAGACATGTATCCATCTAGACATGTATCTATCTAGACATCTAGACATCTATCTCTCTAGACATCTAGACATCTAGACATCTATCTCTCTAGACATCTAGACATCTATCTATCTATCTATCTATCTATCTATCTAGACATCTATCTATCTAGACATCTAGACATCTATCTATGTAGACATCTAGACATCTATCTATGTAGACATCTAGACATCTATCTATGTAGACATCTAGACATCTATCTAGACATCTATCTATCTATATCTATCTATCTAGACATGTATCTATCTAGACATCTAAACATCTATCTATCTAGACATCTAGACATCTATCTATCTATATCTATCAATCTAGACATGTATCTATCTAGACATGTATCTATCTATCTATCTATCTATCTATCTATCTATCTATCTCTCTCTCTCTTTATCTATCTATCTATCTTTCTCTCTTTCTCTCTTTATCTCTTTCTCTCTTTCTCTCTTTATCTATCTATCTATCTATCTATCTATCTATCTATCTATCTATCTATCTATCTATCTATCTATCTATCTATCTATCTATCTATCTATCTATCTATCTATCTATCTATCTATCTATCTATCTATCTATCTATCTATCTATCTATCTAGACATCTATCTATCTATCTATCTATCTATCTATCTATCTATCTATCTATCTATCTATCTATCTATCTATCTATCTATCTATCTATCTCTCTCTCTCTTTATCTATCTATCTATCTATCTATCTTTCTCTCTTTCTCTCTTTATCTCTTTCTCTCTTTCTCTCTTTATCTATTTATCTATCTATCTATCTATCTATCTATCTATCTATCTATCTATCTATCTATCTATCTATCTATCTATCTATCTATCTATCTATCTATCTATCTATCTATCTATCTATCTATCCTGGTCATATCCCTCGACAGGGGTGACCGACAGCAAGACAAACACATTTACAAAAACAAAGAAAAGAAAAAAAGGGAAAAAATAGCAAAAAACACACATAAACATTTTTGGACCATGGCCAACCCAAACAAGTTAGGCACCTAAGTTGGATCATGCTTTTGTCCTTCCATAGTTAAATGGGACACAAGAAAGTGGCCATGTCACTCAAGTCAGGGTGACACAACGCACTCTTCTGTTCAACAGCTTTCACTGGTTTACCCCTTCCGCATCATAGAACATCCCACTATCCTTTCACAACACCTCTCCACTCATTCCTATCACCAACAAGAGCTCTCACTTCGACTACATTTAGACCTCTTTCCTACAGTGTACTCGTAACACCATCAATCCACGTCAATCGCGGCTTCCTCTCGGTCTCCTTCCATTGACTTCTGCTCTGTAGATCCTCTTCAACCTTAGCTTCTCATCCATCCTCTCCATGTGTCCAAACCAACCCAGTACTCTCTCATCCACACGCTTGCTCAGTTCCACTCCTACTCCAGTTCTGTCTCTCACAATTTCATTTCTCAATCTTGTCAAACAATTAATTTATTTAAAATGGATTTATCCTGCATACATATCGCTAGGTCTTATGGTAGAGAGCAGTTAAGTATACAAGAAAATATTCTAAAAGTATAACAAAAAATAGATTATTTAGTGTTTCTTGGACTCAACTGGCACAGAATAAGAGGAATGACCTATACTGATGTGCAGGGTTGGGTAGGGTTACTTGAACTGGATTACTTTCAATGACTTTTGGATGACTCCAATACCAAATATGCTCATAAAAGACAAAAGAAACTCAATATGAATAAAAGTACTAAATGTTGTGCAGGCTTGGGGAGTAATGGAATACATAGAACGGCAAAAATGATGTTAGCAAGCTGTTTGGATTTCTTTTCATTTTGTTTCTGTCGCATTTTATGTTCGTTTTGCCAGAGATCAAAGAGATCAAAGCCAGGAGAGAAGGCTTACCACGTGTTGTGAGTCATCATTTTATTCACATTTAGTTTCTTTTGTCTTTTATTAGCATATTTGCTATTGGAGTAATACAAAAGTCATTGAAAGTAATCTAGTTAAAGTAACCCTACCCAACCCTGCATTTTATGTTAGTTTTGCAGGAGATCAAAGCCAGGAGAGAAAGCTTACCGCGTGTTGTGAGTCATCATTTTGTTTATATTTAGTTTCTTGTAGCATATTTGCTATTGGAGTCATCCAAAAGTCATTGAAAGTAATCAAATTAAAGTAACCCCACCCAACTCTGTGCCATGCATAGGGAAAGAAATCCATTCTCTCCCTAAGACCTTTAGTGCACTGAAATGTCTCGCTAATGAGGAAAAAGAGTGTACCAGTACAGTAAACACACCTTAGGCAGTTCTAATCTATCCAGGCTAATGATAAAGCGCTCCGGCACACAGCTGCTAGGATATGAATGTTTTATGACCAGCGCCTCCCCGCTGTTGCTTATTTGTGTAGCTTTCACCTGGACTGATTTGTGACATTTAGTCAGCAGGACGGCCGGAATTTGCAAAAATCACTCTGCTAATGATGTGACCGCAAACTGCGACCAGAGTACGAATGGTAGCAGTCGAAATTTCTGTTCTTAAAGTTCAAATGTGCGTAGGGTATGTCGGCGCAAGTCTAAAACTCTAAGACACATGTGTCAAACGAACCTATTGCTCGCGGGCAATGTTCCCTGTAATTTTCCACGGGTCTGAGCGTTCTTTTCTTCCTCATGCCATGAGGCTCTTTAACTCCACCCGGCGGAGTAAAGGCCCACATATAACGCTTTTCAAGTCAAGACTTCCCAAAGCACATTTCCCAATAGCGGCCGTAATCTGTGCAGCGATGAAAAGCGCTAACCTGCTTATTGGGGGTGTTAGGGGTTCAGTGTCTTACCCAAGGACACTCCGACATGTAACACGGACAAGCCGGGATTCGAACTGGGATCCCTTAATCCTAAAACGATCGCTCTACCTCCTGAGCTACTGCCGCCCCATGTCCAAAACTTGATATCCAGTTACATTTTGTTTCCGGCAATGCAAAATTATTTTTTCACTCTTGAATAAATTGACTCATGTATTATTGCAAAGGTTGTATGGCCTACAAACATCATCTGTTCTTACAATTCTTTCACAAGATATCCATTTCTTTTTATCTCCTGATATATTAGTCGGTTGTAAGATACAGAACTGTACTTAAACACATTTTTTAGTGGAAGTACAACAAGATTGACTTGATATAATTGGAAATTATTTGAATGCAACGCACACTTTTTCTTCTTTTTTCCATGTTTTTTTCTACTTTTTTTAAATTCCTTTAGAAAAAATCTCATTGTGTTTATTTTTTCCGAGCTGTTACTTTTTTCTTTTTGTTCTCTATTTTCTTTTTTCCTACATTTCTTTCTTTTCTTTTTTTGTGGCTTTTTTTCTATTTTTTTCCTTCTTTTTTTCTCTTCCTTTTGTTTCTTTTTTCTCAGCTTTTCACTACTTTTTCATTTTGGTATTTTTTCTTTTTTGTTCTATTACCCCCTTCCTCATTTTGTGCATCATTTTACATCATATTTGGTCATGTTGGGATGAAAGAAGCCAAAACAACCTGAAGACCCGTTTAGAACCCGAAAGAGCCGGTTCCTTTTAGTGAGCCGAGCCGAAGAAGCCGGTTCTCGACTTACTCTACTTACTTTACTCAACTTCGTTCAACTTCAAAATACTGCATTTAGGACACAACGTCAGGGGAACCGGTGTATTTTGACCTTCATGCACTGTAACTTTGACTTAAGTCGCTTCTTAATTAGTAATTTTGAGCCCTGATTTTTGATTTTCTATGAGTACCTACGGCTCAGAGAATTTAATTGCATGCAAATTTTCTCCATCTCATTCAAAACTTGAGCCATTGATCCTGTTTGGATACACGCAAAGCCAAACCATGGCTGAACAATAATGCAGTACTTTTCAGAATGTATAGGGCACGTTTTCACTACAATTTACAGTCAAAGTATCACAAAAAAAAAAACTCGTTTTGGCTGTACAACGCTAAAGAATCCTTTATATAAAAGATCACTATATCATCTGTGTTCAGTGTTCAGATACCTTATGATGAATCCACAGAACAAACTGTAAATACGCCAAAACACCGGAAGAGAACTTAAAGTTATTTGATTGGGTGAGTGGGAGGGATGGGTGGAGCTATGCAAAATGTGCAAGCGCTCCCTCCCATCGCTCGCCCTACTCCGTCTGCGCCAAAGGTAAGCGCATCAGGCTCCCTGTTCTCAGAATGTTGTGACGTTTTTACAAAATAATTTGTGTAGCATTTTCATATTTCTACTTTTGATAGGAGCTATATTAAGGAGAGCAAAATCTTTTGGGATATTTAAGTTTTTTAATGAATACATTGACATAGGAGCAAAGGAATTTGAATGCTATTTTAATGTTAAGTTCTAAGTTGTATAATTGAACAAGCTATTTTTATTTAGAGCAAAATAATAAATACTGTATAAGTGATTTAAGGTTTAAATGTAATATTCTTGTCTGTTTTTATTCATATTTATGTTCCAAAAACATTCAGTTTAAGTGTGTTCAATAAATGATTATTCTGGTTGGCCCGCCACCTTAAGTGTGTTTCCAATTTTGGCCCCTTGTGCAATTGACTTTGACATCCCTGTTTTAAGACATTCTGATTGTTACTTGTTTTCCGAAGCTTGGGATGTGACATGTCTGATTTGTTCACCAAAGTTCTACTTCTATTTGTTTTTATAGGCAATGCTAAAGAAATGCCGATGACCAGAAAGCCAGAAAACCCTCAGACCCGAGGTGGACTCCAACATTACCGGCACTGGTTATGATCCCCTGCAGTCGGGCACTGACACGGTACTTTAGCAAAGAGTCTGATTTGCCTCTGTGCAACAACACCCTACTCATGTCCTGTCTTTTCAGAAAGGGGGCACAATGTTTGCAGAGTCTGTGGGTCGACTGGTCGCATGGAGCATCCTGCTCCAGTTGGGAGTGGGAGTCTCCGCCGGAAGCTGCCCTCCTCGCTGTTCGTGTCGGTCGGAGGCGAAGGAAGTCGTCTGTTCCGGCAAACATTTGAACTCCGTCCCTGACGGCTTTCCCGGTGATGTAAAGCACTTGGACTTAACCTTCAACAAGATTAGGACAGTGGGGCGCCGGCAATTCTTTGGGCTACATGAACTCCAAGACCTGGACCTCAGTAACAACATGATCTCCATGATTGAGGTGGAAGCGTTTCAGGGACTGCAGAACCTTAGGACACTTCGGATAAAACACAACCGTCTCAAGATCCTCCCTGTTGGCGTTTTCTCAGGACTGTCTGGTCTGCGTTATCTAGATCTGAGCCGGAACGAGATTCTGGTCTTCCTGGACTACACCTTTAGAGAGACTGTGAATCTGCAGACGCTGGACGCCGAGGAAAATGACTTGGTGTTCGTTTCCCAGAGAGCGTTCTACGGTTTGCTGAACTTACAGGAGCTCAACATCAATCGCAGTAATTTGACGTCCATTCCCACCGAAGCGTTGTCCCAACTGCCAAGCCTCACGTACCTGCGCATGCTGCGCCTTACCATCTCTACGCTGCCAAACAACGCTTTTCGCCGCCTGCACCGGCTGCACACCCTCGTCCTGGCCAATTGGCCGTCACTGGACACGGTGGCCGGTAACAGCCTGATTGGACTCAACCTGACCGCTCTGGTCATCAGCAACTGCAACCTCAGTGTAGTGCCATATTCAGCTCTGCGTCACCTCGTCTACCTGCGCTTGCTCGACCTGTCCTACAACCCCATTGCTGTGATTCAAGGTAATCTCTTGCGAGACCTCCAGAGACTACAAGAATTACACCTCGCTGGGGGACACCTACTGAGAATAGAACCGGGAGCCTTTAAGGGCCTCGCCTCGCTCCGCATGCTCAATTTGACTTCAAACCAACTGACAACATTGGAGGAGAGCACCTTGCACTCAGTGGGAAACCTTCAGGTACTGAGGTTGGACGGGAACCCCCTGTCCTGCGACTGCCGCCTCCTCTGGGTTGCCCGACGACGACTACGCTTGCACTTTGACGGACGTCAACCCACGTGCTCGTCCCCCGAGACCGCGAAGCAGAGGGAATTCAGGGACTTTTCCGAAAAGGAACTGCCAAAGGTGTTCACTTGCCGACCCGCTCGTATCCTGGACCGCAGGCCCCAGGAAGCCAGGGTGGAAGACGGCACCACCGTTCTCTTCTCCTGCAGAGCAGAAGGCGATCCTTCGCCGTCCATCACCTGGATCTCATCACACAGGAACGTGGTTTCTCCGGTGGGAAGAATCAGGGCTCTACCCAACGGCACCCTGGAGGTGCGGTTTGCGCAGGTCCACGACAGCGGCTCGTATCAGTGCCTGGCGGGCAATGCCGCCGGCAACGACAGCATCACGGTCGGGCTTTACGTGAAGGGCGGCCCTCCAAACAGAACCATCCCGTTCTTCGCAGAAGACGACTGGCTAGACCCGCCGATTGCTCAAGCAACCAATTCCTCAACCGAACTGGCGAAGCCGTACCCTTTCGACGCCAAAACCCTGATCATCGCCACCACCATGGGGTTCCTGTCCTTCCTCAGCTCGGTGGCAATCTGCTTCATCTTCATGTTCTTCTGGAGCCAGAGTAAAGGCCAGATCAAGCACACGGCCACCATCGACTTTGTTCCTCGCTCCTCCATGGGTGGTGGCGGTGATGGTGGGGACGGCGGAAGATTTACCATGAAACTGATTTGAAGGCAACCGAACGTCAGTGTTTGGGGATCTATCGGACGCTTTCTTAGGCTGGTCTGAGGACAGGGTTCTTAAAATTTGAACCCTGCCAAAAGAGGAGTATTTTCCGAGTTACAAGCTAACTCAATTTAAAGAAGGGATGAAGAACATTTCAGTGTTAAGGACTATTAATGCTTGGATCTTACCTATTTAACCCAAAGCAAAAGTACTAAGCCTAAGTAATGCAGACCCCATGTTGAGAACCCCTTTTTTGCAGCCATCTATTAATTTAAACACGTTTCCAGCTCCACAAAACCTTTCAAGTGCTAGTTAAAGCATCCATTTTGTAGCAATTTCATTGCCAACACGTGTAAAAAGGAACAAAGTAATAAACAGTCAAAGTAGCTATTGCGTGGCAATTTCGTGTAAATAGGAATATATGCTTTACCGTGTATCAAGATGTTTTCTTACTTTGTAACGACAACCGTTTTCTTTTCACTGAAATATTGGATTTGCGTTTTTTATTTTGTACCTCGAGAACATGTGCCTCGCTCACTATTTTGGGGGGAACGGAATTCAGAGCATTTTTGTAAATAGATCAGGGACTTGAGCGTGTTTGTTGGGTTACTTTATGATCATTGTGCGAGAAAATATGAACGTACCGTAAATTCAGGACTATAGAGCACCTGATTATAAGCCGCACCCACCACATTTTAAGAGGATAACCGCTTTTGTACTTATACAAGGCGCACCTGTATATAAGCGGCATGGGCCCATGTTAAAATATGTAACACAATCACAAATTTAACCCA